>NW_004524625.1:13585283-13591258 GCF_000260255.1 Octodon degus | reverse complement strand
GCTGCTGTATTCCAGCCTCTGGAGGGCAGCTCTCAGAGAGGCTGTTTCTCTGCTGCTTACCACCCCACCACCTTGGTCCATCCTTCTGTTGCTCACCTTAAAAAGGAGGAAAGAAAGGATCCGAGAGACAAAACCATTGGTTGAGGGCCATACAGTTCATCAGACGTGAGGCTAGAACTCAACTTGCGATGCTAATCATGTTGGACTTGGTCAATGTTACTAGCTGAAGATGTAGAAGACAAAACTATTTCTTGACCATTGATGTGTTTGCCTGTTTACAAACATTCAGAATTACATAATTCTTATGTTTACACGTAAGTCCAAAAATCTAACCATATACAACCTTGAAGCAGGACAGACCCACAACATTCCTTTTCCTATAAACATTCCCAAGTTTTCCTGAACAATGTGAATGGAAGTTTATTATTAAAAACAACTTTCTTTTCCAAATGACTAATGATCCCCTTGCTACAAAAAAAAAGATGGAGCTGGTCCATTTCTCAGTTCCTCAAGCTCCCGGGAGCCCCTCTGCTTTGGGCACATCAAGGTGGAATGGATCCCAATAAAGAGAGACCGATTTTTTCTGTAAACTGAGCATGCTGCCCACAGCTTTCATTTGCCAGGATGCCTGGGGGAGAAGCCAGGAGTGGCTTTCTCTCTCTATAGTCTGGACCAGTGTTCTGCCTCTTATTCTTGAGTATTTGGAATCATATGTGATGGTCAAAAGAATCCAGAACATGAATGATAATCTGGAACACGGTTTGCTACAGCTACACTATCTCCTGAAAAATTTTAATTGGGGTGAGGGGTCCTGATAACCCCAAATAATCAAGAGTGAGATTCTCTGCTGGAGATCATCAGTGAGATTTCGTGGACAAATCTCTGAGTGGAGAGGGGGGCAATCAGTGAGTAGGAAAGGGCAAGGCTCTGTAGGGAGCTGCGTGTAGCGCAGGGGTGAGCGCTCCTGGAGTAAACAACTCCATATATGGCCAAGGCTTGGGCTAAGGCATTGCTTCCGCAGACCTGGACCAATGGGCAGTACACACATGGCACCCCGTGGTTGGAAGCCCTGGGACTTATAAGCTAAGAGCAGGGGCCTCGGGAGGAGAAGACGGATGTAAGAGAACAATAAAGAGCTGCGCAGAAACCCAACCAGTGGTCGCGTCGTTCTTGCAGGCAAGGCCGCGCGCGACAAGGTTCTGCACCAAAGCACAATTAAAAGCGAAATCACATCCTGGAATATCGAGTTTGTGACACCCCAAGAGGTGAAGCGAACTGAACTGACTGAGCAATTAAAAAAAAAGTCAAAGGCACCGATTTATTCTGTCATTTGAAACAATTTGCTTATTTAAATGTCACTTGGTCATTCCGTGAACAAGCATCTTTTGAGTACTCACTCAGAACTCTTTTAATCGTGCGACACGCAAGACTGAAGAAAGTGAAACGGCTTTACTTGAAAACTTGGGAATTTAATTCCGAATCAAGGAACATGTCATTGAAGGACGTGAAGATGGATTTGCTTGAAAATATGGGACTTCCTTTCTAGCCAGAAGCACATATAAAGGAGAAAATTGCCAGCGTGGGCCGCCTGCCTTTGTGTAGTATGTAAGATAAGACCTCAGTGGTTGAAAAGTCTGGATTCCAGAGGTCACGTTGGAGTAGGCAAAGTTAGGGGCTGACACGTGGTATTTAAAACCATAAGAATGAGTGAGATTCCTGAGGTAGAAAACTAAAACTAAGGCCTAAAACTGAGCACTGCGGAATAGTTCGTGCTGGGTAGAGTAGGAACAGCCGAGACAGGAGGCCACGCAGCACAGACGGGGAGCCAGGAGCACAGTCAAGAGTGGAGGTCGAGGAAGCCAAGAGAAGGAGGCCGTGCACTTACCTCGCTGTGGCAGGGCCAGCTGGGAGGGAAGCCAAGCCCACGGGTGTGGGTGAACCCTGCTTTCTGCCCCGGCTAGTTACCCACGGAGGGCAGCAGGACAGCCAGGATGAACTGAAGCTGGAATAGGAAGCGAGGGAGCGCAGACGGTATGAGCTCCACAGTGTTGGGAAGTTTGACTACAGAGGGTGCAGGGAGACGGCAACATCTGGAAGAGCATTAGACGGGGCAGAGGACTATTTTTGGCTTTGAGATTAGGGATGTTCATTAGATGTTACGTGTGTCTCTACTCTTGTATTGCCTAGAGGGCCTCTTTGCAAACGAGTATTCATTCTAAGATTCCTATTTCAGGGTCCCATCCTCTGTCATGCTTTCTATTTAGGCCCAAATAGATGCCTGCTCCTGGGACCCTGTGCCGTTCTGTGCCTGGGTCCACCGGGTGGCATGTCTTACTTCACAAAACTGCAGGTGTACCTGTCTCTCTTTCCACTAGACAAGACCAAATTCCTGAAGCCTCGGGACTGCATCTTCTCAAGTTTGCATTGCTGGTAGAGGTAGGTTCTCAGAACTTGAAACTGGGAATAATTTACATGTTTGAAGGCAATGCTAATAGAAACTTTTTTCTATTTTATGCATGAGAAACTCAAGCACAGAGCAATTTGGAGTCTGATAACTTTGTAAATTAGGAGGATCCCTACAAAATTAGAAAATCTCCAGCTGTATTCCTTTGGTCAGGGCCCACGCAGGTCTCTCCCTTCAAGTTGCACTGTTAGCCCACAAAGCACGTGGGACTGAAACCCTCGCATACACATCCAACCCCAGATGTGTCGCAGCACAGCCAGTTACCTTGGAGTCTGTGGTCTTTACCCTACTGTGATTTAGTGGCATCTGCCCGAAGTGAACCAAGGATAGAAGCACTTTTCTGAATTTGGTGGGAGATAGGGTTGGGGTGGTGCTGGGTGGGAAAGGAGGGATGGGCGAGCCAGGGGGTGAACAGGTGTAGGGGATGCTTGGCTCTTTCTTGCCATCAGCAGGACCAAAAGAAAGCAGGCATGGTGCAAACAGGACCACAAGGTGTCACTGTTGGTCCTCAGTTGAGCAAATCTGACTTGGACTTCAGAAATCTTTAAAAGACCTTCGTGTAACAGATGAAGAAACTGAGGCACAGATGACACCATGTGACTAAGATCACGTAGCAAGTTAGTAGCAGAGAAATTACGAGAATTCAAATCCCTTAGCTTTTGCACCCGCATGTCCGCCTCCGACACTGCTCCAAGGACAGCACTGGAGATGAGGATTTGTTGTCCCACAATCCTTCGCTCAGGACAGTGGCTTTCTGTTACAAACAGAATAGATGGGAAAGGGTGGAGAACGAAAAAAGAGTGAGGAGTCCCTGGTGTTCACTTTCACCTACGCCTTATTCAACACGCTGGGTTTAGGTGCCGCCGCCGCCCACAGTGGGAAAGTGTGGCGTGTGGACTCCCATCTGAGCTCAGGCTTGAATAGCTGAGTAGAAAAGTATCAGGTAATGGATTGCAGCCTCTGTATGGCTTCAGCTTACAAAGAGTCTGGTTCCCAAGGAAAATAAGAAACCAGTGGCTCAGCAAAGAATGGGCTGAAACCTAAGTAGAAGCCAGATTAAAAAGGAAAAAAAAAGCATTTGCTGGATGGGAGGAGGAGGAGGAGGAGGAGGAGATGTTTCTGAGCCCTTTGCTTGGGGGTGGGAACCGTGGGGCAGAAGATCTGGTGCGAACCAGTGGCCCCTGCTTTGGCGTTTTGTCCGTGCCCTGGGCAGAAAGAGGCAGCCAGGGAATCATATAGGAGGGACTCGCTGTCCTCTCGTGAGCTTTCCCTGGCAGCCTCGCCAGGCTCCTGCCAGGCCCTTACTCTTTCCTCGGTGGCTTCTGCTGGGGTGAGATTCCTTTCTCATCTCCCAGAGGTTTCTATTTGTAAATAGAAGAGTTCTTTTTTTACGTAATAAAATTATTATGTGTTCATTAAATCAGGGGCAGGGGAGATGGCTCAGTAGAATAAGTGCTTGCCTGGCAAGTGCAAGGGCCTGAGTTCAATCCCCAGTACTGCCAAAAATAAAAAAATAAAAATAAAAATCAGATACCAAACAGCAGAAAAGAGAAAATGAAAATAAATATCTGGAATGTCTCCATTCAAAATAATGGCTGCGGCCACAGCACAGCATAGACTGAGGGGTCGCCTGCAGAGCACCTGCCTTCTGTCCTAAGTGAACCGGTACACCAGCCCCAGCCCTTGCAGAACCCGGATGCTGGCTGGGCAGACTGATAGTAGTTCTTTGTTTTTTTAAAGTAACATCTATAGGATCTCAGCTTATGGTAAGTGCTATGAAAATAGGTGAGCCAGAGAAGAGGGTGGGGATTTTAATTGTTAGGCGGAGGCAATTTTAAAGTTGGCCCTTTACAAGGGGACATCTGAACAAAAGTAGCCGAAACAGACGGAGGACAGATGTGGACATTTGGGGTTCGGCTCTTCACCTGCCTTCTATTTTCTGTGCAGACGCAGTGACACAGCTAGTCCACAGGTGATGCATGACTTTATCATCAGTTTAGAATCTTCCAGAAATGCAGAAATCTGTGGGTACCAAGGGCACCCTTCTCAGGACCCTCCCACCCTTCTCTCTCCAGGTAACCCTGACTTCGGCTTTTTCCCTTCCTAGCCAGTTGTCTCTGCATTTACATTCACTTCTGCACGTACCACACATTCAGCTTTATCTTGTTTTTGTCTTTATCTAAGTAAAGTAATCTTTTGTGAAGCCTGCGCCTCTTTGTTTTCAGCAAATAGGACCTTCTTATTTCTTAAAGTTCAAAGTTGTGAGAGCTGTACATCTCCTTACTAGAGTGACATACCTGCATTTTATTGTTAAGTGTGGGAGGATATTTTATGTCCTCCCTGGGGCTATTAACTTAGTATTTGCTGTATTACATTATACTAATTTGTTCCTGCCTCCCTCCCCCTTTCCTGTACTGGACAGTGAATTCCTTGTGGTCATTCTCCATTTTCTTTGGGGAGGGTCAGGAGGTCCTGGGGGCTGGCTGAACCCAGGGTCTCACACATGCCAGGTGCTCGACCACTGACTTGTGCATCTGGTAGGGGTTGTATCTTCCCACTGTGCAGTTTCTAGCTCCTGACACAATACCTAGCACCTGTGTTAGGTGAATTAAAGCACAACTGATTACGCCTTCATACATTAGCATTGAAGGCTTCTAACATCGATTGGGGGGACATTAGTTGAGATCAGTGCATAGTCTTTTTCTGATCCAACCTATGACCATTGAAAAGCATGTCTCTGTGGCATATAACGGCAGAGGGGTGGCAGCCAGGTGACTGTGGCCAGATCCTTCATATAAAAGGTTCTGATTTTACCTTTAAAGACCACTGACAGCTACCTTTCACCCCTCTCCTACCTCCCCCCCCCTTTTTTTTTTATCTTTTTAAGAAAGATTTGCAGTTCAGGGTGGACTTTATCCAACTTTGTGGCCCAGGTAGGCCGCATGCTTGCAGGTCCTCGTGCCTCAGCCTCCCAAGAGCTGAGATTACAGGCGTGTACCACTATGCCAGACCTCCTTTCACTCCTCTGGCTGAAAGAAAATTAACATTTATTTAGGACACAAATGTCCTATGCCTTTTATATAACAATTCTTGTTCAAGGCACAGAACAATTCAATGAGATAGATGGTCTTTTGAATGAGAAAAATCAAGAACCAAAGCGATTACTGTGGGTAGTATGTGGGTCCACCCACTTACTCACCATCACTGTCTGGATGCATCAGATCCTAGTACTCCCTATATTTGCTTTAGATTTTCCCCTCAGAAGTGGACACACTGACGGGCCGTGCTTACAGGTGTAATTGCCAATAATGGCTGACAATGAACAAGTCACTTAAAACATTTTTATTGTTTTAACCACAAGATTAACTCAGCGAAAAGCTGACGTGGGGCTAGAACAGAACAGAGCACTGTGGCTCCTGCCTCAAGGGAGGTTTTTTTTGTTTTTTGTTTTTTGAAATTTTATATTTTTTATTTTATTTATTTTTTCCATAATTTTATTGAGAAATAAGTA
>NW_004524625.1:13571105-13583597 GCF_000260255.1 Octodon degus | reverse complement strand
GATGCTTTGCCGAGCTTGTTCTAAGTAGGTGCCTTAGACCACTGAGCCATCTCACCAGGCCCGACCTCTTTTCTTATTTATATGTATGTATGCGTTTGGTTGTTACAGGGCCTCACTACGCAGCTGGGACTCATGGTGATCCTCCTGCTTGCGGCCTCCCCAGCGCTGCGATTGCAGGTGCGCGCCGCTCTGCCCAGACTGCAGGCGCAGTCTGCCGTGGGGGTGGGGCTGGCGCCGCGGGTAGGGCTGGGGGTTGAACCAAGGGCCCTGCGCGTGCCTAGGCGGGCGCTTTAGTCGGCCGGGCTGTCTTGCCGGCCCCTCTTTCTTACATTATCTCATCTCCCATCACAAGTCTCTAGAGCAATGGTAATGGGTTTGGTGCGGTCCCGCGGTGAAAGCCTCGGTTCTCTCTATCCCAAGCCGGCCCTGCACACTGGCGCCGCTGGGGCTGCCAGGCTTTCTAATCCTGTGTCCTTTGTCTCCCAGAGCGTCACTGCCTGGGACGCAAGAGTGAGCGTGTTCTTGTGCACTTCGGTGTCTAAGAGCAGACCGCAAACCTCCTCTTCGGCTTCCACGCCGGCCCCTCGCCGTCCTCCCGCACCGCGGAGCCCCGCAGCTGCGCTGGCGCGAACGAGGCCGCCCCCTGCTGGCCGCCGGCTCGCTTCGCTTCGAGCTAAGCTGTTCTCGGGAGCAGGCTGCGGGACGATCGCGGCTCCAGGTCGGAAAGCTGAGTCTTGATACTCTCCCTAAAGCCTTCCTGGGCGCTCGTGCTCCATTTGAATTCGCACTTATATTCCCCAGATTTTCCACGATCTGACACGCAGACAGTAATTAAGCACATTTTAAAAAGAATCCTAAACTTAAAAAAATATATATATATATATATATATATATATAAAGCTTGAGACTTTCTCTGGAATTCCAGGTTTGGGAGTGGACTGACACCCACACTCGGATGTTTTGAAATGCGACATATTCAAATTAAAAAAAAATAGGGGAACTACATGTGAGCGAAATATATCGCGCACATTGACACTACCTCTCAAACGTCACACTGGGCTCGGGCGGGCCCGCAGAGCGCCAGCGGGAGCGACAAGGGTCGAAGCGTGTTATGTGCAGGTACGGATCTGACAAAGTGAAGCCCGTGAGTTGGTAAAATCAATTAAAAAACCTCTTAGGAGACCGGGGATGGTAGCGCACGCCTGTAATCCCAGTCCTGGGATGCTGAAAACAGGATCGCTATGAGTCTGAGCTGCGAAGTGAGACCCTGTACCAAATACACAAAAATAAATAAATTAATGAATAACCTCTTGGGTTTTTGCTCAGATCTACCTGCGGCAGGCACTCTGGGTTGTCCATCCAAGTAGATTCTCCCTGTTTTCTCTTTGTCTCCCTACTTAGTGTAGAGCTGCTTAGAACAAGGATCAGGTTTCAATCTTTATTGTCCATACAGTGCCTTGCACATGGGCTGCCTTACACGATGTGTGTGGTGAACATTGGTTACACGAGCAGCTGACCTTGAACAATAACATTGATTTGTTCAGGGGCAACATGCCCAGGACAGGGATTAAACTAGGCTTGGCCTGAGCCTCTCATAATCTCAGCTTCCATTACTAGATACTCCTGCAAGGGGTCGTCAGTGAGATTGAAAGGCGTTTTGTTAGAGAACTTCTAGATACACACTTTTCTGAAGAAGAGGCAACGGAGGGGCTGTGCTACTCTTGCTCTCACAGCACTTCCTAGCTTTGGCTGTGGCAGTCAGTTACTGGCAAGATTCCACCCGTTTCCCAGCAGTGCAACATCTGCCCAGAGGTTATTCTCTGCCCTGGGGCGCCTTATCTATCTGGCTACCATTCCAATCATTTCTCACTTAAAATACCTAAATACTCTCCTAATTGATTTCATTTCTCCAAGTCCTGCCCTTGCCCCCAGTGTGCTTTCCTCACCACAGAGTGATCTTTTAAAATTGTAATGCAAACCATGTTAAAGCAAACCTTTGCTTCAAAGGTTTCAAGAACTTTTCAGTATGTTTGAGAAAAACCCAGCCTGCTTCTCGTGGCCTGTGAGCCCTCACATTCCTGGCACCTCTCCATCTCGCTTACCTCACTTTCCTCCTTGCTATAGTGACCTCCCAGGTCTTGCGTGTTTGAAGACTTCTGCCTGTTAACTTTTCTCTTAGGCTGCTTGCAGCTAGACCCTTTTTTGTTTGCCAGCTCTCCGGTGAAATGTGACCTTCATAGAGAGGATGTCCTTTACTACCAGGCTTGAGCATGGTGACGTCGTGCTTGCTTGCTCCATCACACTTAATTGTAATTTCATATTTGTTTGCTTTTTCTTTAATGGCATATCTCTTTAACTGTTATTTTTTAAAATATATTTTAGGGAAGGGTGTACAGGGTGTTCAGGGTCTCACTCTTAGGTCAGACTCATAGTGATCCACCTGCTTAGAGTAAGGATCCCAGGTCCTTGTACAATGCCTGCCTTAGCATGTGCATTTGGTAAATATTTTTTAAATAAGCAACTGAACTGTAATAGCATGTCAGCTGTCATTTAATGAACACCTTATTTTGCGATCAACTCCAGGTTGTAGCTATGTGACACTGAGGAACTATTTTAACTTCTCTATACCTCAGCTTCCTTTCCGACAGTAGGCATAATAACTGTGCCTACCTAACAGAGTTGTTATGGATTACGTCATTATATATAAACCATATATAACAGTGCCTAACAAATAGTCAACTTTATAGAAATGCTTAGTAACTGCTGCTGCTATCATTTTTATTATCTATGCCAGGAAACTGAGTCTCAGGAAGACAAGGTCAGAGCCATGGAGGGAGCATTCAGCAGCCTGGGATTCAAACGAGTAGAGTCGTGAACTAACAACATTATGATATCTTTTGAGGTAAAAGGTATTGATACACACTATTAAAACTGTCCAAATTCTTTCATAAACATAATTAGCTGGTACTTTTTTCAAAGATATTCACATAAAAATGGGAGCAAATTTGGTTTAATATGCAGATGGTCCTCTACCTATGATGGAGTTAGTTCCAATACAGATAAAATGTAAGTCGAAAATGCATTCAGCACATCTGACCCAGTGGGACGTCGTTGTGTAGCAATGGAGTCTAAAGGAAACAGGTTGTCCACCTTTGTGGCTCAGTGGCTGCATGGGAACTGTGGGGTATAGTCCCTGCTCAGCATTGGTAGCAAGGATCTGACCACATATAGTCAGCTTGGGGAAAGATTAAAATTCCAAATTCAAAGAACAGTTTCTATTGAATGCAAACTGCTTTCTCACCACCATAAAGCAAATACAGTGTAAGTCAAACGTCCTAAGTTGAGGATGATAGCTACGTGGTCTCAGCATTGCATGGCACTGATTATGGAGTTTACGCCTAGAAGTCACACTTGCTCATTTTCCAAGCACCTTTCAACCCTCCCTGGCCCGGCTTCTCCACCTCTCCAGAAGCCGCTCCTCCTTAAGTGTCCTGCTGTTCCTTCTTTTCCTCAGGATCCAGCTGTGTCTACTTCTCTTCTCGCACGTCCTCTTCTGTCCTGGGAGGAAGGATCATTTTTCTCCCATCTCACCACACCCTACACTTCAGTCCAGAAGCTCTTGATATATCAGTCCAGACTCAATGTCCAATCACTTTTTTGAAGAATTGTAATTTAGACAGTCTGGGACCCCAAATACAATCTCTCCTTGTCATCTAATGGCAGCTGGGAAGGTGCCTCAGCTCCTTCTTCTGGGGCTGCTGCTGCGTACCCTGCCTGGGTTCTTTACCAGGCTCATTCCTAGCCGGTTCTCAGCATTCCCATAGAATGCTTTCTCAGGCGTGGAAATCTGAGCTTCTACTGCTGGTAGACGAGTTCCTGTAGAATCAACTCTGCCACAAATAAAACCATGAGGTCTAAAAAAATTTAAAAAGCAGTGTAACCCATTACGTAAAGGCACTGGAGAGACAAACAAAAGTAGACAAGGTGGACAAAGTCAGTACTTGGATGAAAGAAATGTCATGTGTAAGTTTTACATTTTCAAATAGTTTTTTTTTTCTCTTTTATGCCTGAAAGCAGGTTTTAGTCAGTACTAAGCAAAAAGACAAAAACTTGGAGAGAGTCATGTGGTCTTACCTTAAAGAGGGCCAGCAGGAAGCATCAGGGTAACCACAGTGACCATCAGTTGGGTGCAGGAAGGGTCTAAGAAAGGAGAAAGATAACAAAAAGAGACCTATTTTTTTTTAAATTTAGGACATGTTGTATAGGGTGTCCAGGGTCTCACTGCATAAATCACTCATAGAGATCCTCCTGTTTACAGCCTCCCAAGTGCTGGGATTACAGGCGCTACCATGCCCTGTCTCAGTCGCCAGTCTCAGCATGTCCCGGGGGCAGGGCTGGCACGGCACACTGGGAATTGAACTCCCAGCCCCTGCATCTGCCTAAGCAGGTGTTTTAATCTGCTGAGCTATTTGGCCGGTCCTGGGACCCAAATTTTCAATGTGTAAAACTTTGCCCAAATTTCTGACTGGGCTCTGAACTATGTACTCAAGAGATAAACTCTAAATCATTCAGCAGGAGCCTTCAGAACTAAGTAGGTATTTCAGCTGGTACCTGCTCTAGATGAGTGCTTAAAATGGAAATGTGTTAGCCATGTTAGTTCCTGGCTAAAACGAAAGTAACACCTTTTCGATAAACATGACGGAAGACCTTTCTCTACCATGTGTCACTCGCAAGATCCAAGACCTAATTCACAATTACTCCAAAATAACAGGAAAACAATTCATACTTAAGCTGTTGGGATTATGTGGCAAGTGTTAAAGTAGCTATTATAAATACACTCAAGGACATAAGGAAAATGTGCTAGTAATGAGCTAGCAAATAGCAAATTTCAGCAGCGAGACAGCACTTTTTGAAAAACGAACAAACTAGAACTGAATCATGTACAATGGAAAAATGCAATAGCTTTTTCTCAAAGGCTTCATGGTAGATTGTAGGTGACAAAAAAGGGGGGGTTAGTCAGCTTGTAGGTGACAAAAAGGGGGGGTTAGTCAGCTTGAAGAGAAATCATTGATTTGCAGAACAGAGAGAAGAGTTTACAAAATACACATACAAGTGGGAAAAGATCAAAGGTCTAATACAGATAGATTTGAACTTGCTAAAAAATAAGAGAAAATGATGCAGAAAACATTTCTGAAGAAATCATGCCTGAAAGCTTTCCAAATTTAGTGAAAGGCAGACATTCGTGGATCTAAACTCACTGAATTCCCCAGTAAGATAAAGGCACAGTGTTACATCATGAAGCAATAAACAGTAACAAAACGTTGGCTGTGTGAAAGCCGGCCAAATAGCTCAGCAGATTCATGTGCCTGCAGGCAGGCACAGGGCCGCGAGTTCGATCCGGGGCCTGCCTTGCTGGAGACAGCAGTTGAGCTGGGCGTGGTGGCTCACTACGAGTCCAGTCTAGTAGTGAGCACAGGAGCACCCTGTAGACTCTTCGTTGGCTACATTTATAACCTTCTGGTGCATTAATTTTTTTCGTCATTTTCTGCTCATCACCACTCGGCTTCCTGCCCTGACCGCTTTGGAGACGCAGGTGCCTAAGCAGAGGCGTGTCAAGACCTGCTTCTTGCTAACTCACGTCGCAAGGGCCTGCGCAATGCTGCTTGCCTCAAGCTAACGCTTGTCACAGGGCAGAAACGAGCTCGAGATTGGTGCGATGCGGAAGGGCGGCGTTTCTCGTATGCTTGGACACCAGGTCCTCTCTGCTCCCTTTTTTCTGTCCTTGATAACCGAGTCCTTCACTGAGTGATGACGTATTAATCTAGTCATGAAACTTGTTCACTCACTCGCTGAGGGACAGTCTCTGGAGACCTACGACGAGAAACAAGCTGCCCTTCCGATCTCGTCATAGAGCCACTCTGGTCACTGCTGGGATCTCTTACTTCTAGAAACAACTTGTTTTATCTTTTAACCAAAAGGTACGCAGAAAAAGAGGAATACACAGGATACTTAAAAGGTAGGACAGGAAGGTAAGAAATCCCCTCTTCACTGGTCTTGGAGCCTGTGCTCCGTGACGGAAACTATTCGCAGCACGGGAGCACAGCCTTAAAAGTCCTTGCTTTCATTCTGCTGGGAATCTTTTCCACAAAAGGGAAAACAAAGCAAGGCAAATGATATAATGTCCAGAGCAAGATTTTCAAGAAAAAGTTAGTTCTGCTGGACAAATTAGAATAGAATATTTAAAGAATTAACAGTTGGCACTTTACACACTTCTGGGATATCCTTTTATTGAAAAAATTTTAGTCTATTCTAGACAGTTCAGAAATTATTCTCAAGTGGTAAATGGCCAAAATGCAAACATTTCATATTTAGAATTCTGATTTATAGTAAATCAGAATGTATAGTAAGACATACATTATTTTTAAAATATAAATTGCTAAAGTATATTTTACATCCGTTCAATCTAAGCCTTGTGGCTGAGTTTCTCCATGAGGGTAAATTTTGACCAGTTTTTAAAAACTCTGAATGGCCCCCATTTGGGGATTAGACAGGCACGAGGACTCCTCTCTGTCACGTGGAGAAGGCACAAGGCATCATTATTAACAGAGAAGAGCTGCGACGAAAATCGATCTCACGCCATCCGTCATCTCCCCGGCTACTAATGAGCTACTGCTATCACCACCTGATGAAACATTGCTCCACAAAACCTTGTCCTGTCACCAGATTTCTGTACATCTTAGAGGAGTGATATGAGCTCAGGCCAGACTAACTGCTGTTCCTCTCTCCATTTGCTTCTCAGTAGTCATGAATTTTAATGATCCTCGCATTCCTGTGTGTTGCATAGAAGTCCTCTTGGAGACTAATTTAAAGTAGTTAAAATATTTTTTAATATTGTTAGTTGAATGTGAAATGGTCTTCTGTGCAAATCTGTCTCTGAATCCTGTGTTCAAAAAGCCTTTATGAGCAGCACAATTCCTATCATATTGTAGTTATGCAATAAAGCTGTGCTTTTTAAGTAGGCTAAGCGCTAATTTTCTTCTTTAAATTCACTTTTTAGATGACCCTTATTCTGCTTTATCAGTGGCTGAAGATGAAAGCAGCGTGATGGATGTCGAGGGACTGCACAGGAAGGCAAACATGTTTTTCACAGGAAGGAGTGTCAGGATACACTGATCAGAAACAGGTAAGTGACAGAAAAGTGTCATGGCACAGATGGGACTGTGCTGCAGGGATGCTCTGAGTGTCCTTGCTCCCCGTCGGGAGGGAGGAGGAAGGTTCTTTCACCGACAGTCTCCTTGTGGGTGCTCGCAGTCATGTCCTGAGCCCCATACCTGGACTGCCCCTCGTGCCAGGCTTTCTCACCTTTGATAACAACAAGCTTTGTTGCTTGGGCCACTTCCCAATCTGTGTCAATTTCTCTCTTTGAAAATGGAATAAACTGGATTAGATGATAGCTAGGGTAGCTTCAGACCTCCACACGAGGGTCCTCCTGTCCCATTTACTCTTATCTCTGCCACTGCAAGGAGTTTCACAGCACTGAACCCTGGACTATGGGTTAGGCGACCATTAGAGACTTCAGGAGAGAGAGGCTTGCCCTCAGAGACCGCACTTGCCTTCTTCCTGAAGTAAGCCCCCTGCTCACTCTTGTCCAAGGAAGGTGACAGAAAGTGGCTCACTTCAGGCCATAGGTCAGAGGCCTGGAACATTGACACAGCCGAGTAGGCTGTGGGGAGCCTGGACTGGACAGTGGCCTTCTGGTTAGGAGACAGCTCTGTGAGTGATCTAGATGTCACCTATCACCAGGGAGTCATTGAACTCCAATCCTGTCTCCTGAGCTGTAGAACATGGATCAGAACTCCTGTGCTAGCAACTTCAAAGGGGGCTTGTGGATCAAAATGAAGAAACTCATTCAACATTTCTTTCTTTAAAATTGAATATAAACCATAATATGCATATATACAAACAATTGAGCAAAAGTGCAAATTCTGATTGACTAGATCTGAGGTAGGGACACATTCTGGTGAACAAGGATCTATCCCATTACAATTTTGAAAAGGAAAAATAATGGTAAACTATCTAAGTCCCACCCATCTCACATACTTCTATTTCTGATGTTTTCACTTAGTATTCTATCACAAACACTTTGTGTCTCTACAATTACCCCAATGGAAAGCTTTGGGTAATTATTATTTGTAGTAGATGCACAATATCCCTTAGGGCTCAAACAGTGCCACTTGCTCAGCGCTTTCCTAAGCTGGAGGCCTGAGTCCCAAGAAGGGCAGCTATTCATAGGGCAGCAGGGCAGTGGGGGCACATTTCTTGTTCCTTCTGTTCCTCGCTACGTACAATTTGCAGGAAGAAACCGGCTCAAGACTGCGAGTATTTCCTGAATGCCTATTATTTTTGAAGCATTGTTCTCCAAAACATTACAGATGTGTACAAAGTTATAGACATGAAATACATGTTCCCCCTTTTTAAAGCTTAACATTTATATAATTTTCCCCATGATTTTATTGAGAAACAAATAGCAATGAGACAGTTTCAAATCAAATTGGTAGGACAGTTTCAATAATTAACACATTACATACTCTCTTCCTAGTGGTTAATTGCTGTACAAGATGCGGACATGATATCCTATTTACAAACACTATTAGATCGAATCCCTCTATTCATTAAGAGAATGTAACTATATATCTATTCTAACCATTTTGAATACACAGATACAAAACGGACATTCATCTGCATCCCCTTTTTTTTGTTTAGTTCGTTATTCGAATATTATAGGTGTGTAAACTCAGCAAAATATTGTAAAAGAGTCCAGTAGCCCATAATAGTATTGGGTCTTCCGCTTCACTGGCAATGTCAGAAATTGTTGACCTGAGTCCCCTACAGCTCAACATAACACCATGGCTTTACTTCTTATATTTTGCTTTTCTACTTTTCTGCTGGATGGTTAAGACCAAGATAAAGTAAGACCTATGCAACAAGAGTTGTAGCTTTTGGGTCTGATAAGGCCAGTGAAATCCCCTCAGAATTTATCCTGAGATCCTGTACCTCAGATTGTAAATTCTTTCTCAGTGCAGCCATGTGGATGAATCACGGCCATTGCTTGGCCAATGTGCTCTCTGTGAAAGGCTGAGAGAATGTTTTCTCTCCATGTGACTCTCCTTAGGCACATTCTACATCATCGATCACTTTCCTCTATGTTCCCCTTATTGATGGCTGGTGGGAATGTAAAATTGTTTAGCCAGTATGGAAAACCATGTGGCGTTTCCTCAAAACATTGAAAATGGAACCTTAGGCTCCAGTAATCCCATTTCTGGACACCTGTTTAAAAAACTGAGGGGCCGGGGAGATGGCTCGGTGGAATAAGTGCTTCCCTGGCAAGCGCAAGAGCCTGAGTTCAATCCCCGATTCTGCCAAAAAAATAAAAAATTTAAAAAAAAATTAAAAAACTGAAATCGTGGTGTTGAAGAGGCAGCTCCACCCCCACATTCTCTGCAGCATTATTCACAATAGTCAGGACGAGGAAACAGCCTAAACATCCCTTGATAGATGAACAGATAAAGCAAACACGTCGCATACATTCAATGAGATTTTTTTTAAAGCCTTAAAAAGAAGGAAATCCTGCCATATGCAATGACAAGAATGAACCTTGATGACATTGTGTGAAGTGGAATAAGCCAGGTCTAGAGGGACACAGACCGCATGCTTTCCTTCACATGCCCTGTCTGAACTCAGAGAAGCAGAGTAAAATGGAGACCACCAGGAACTGGGGCAACATGTGATGTGCTGATGGGCTTTGGGAAGAAGACTGGATTATGTGGAGACCTAAGGGACCCACTGTTAGGAGGTGGGCCACTCAGAAGAGGTGCGTCACGGGGCGTGACTCCAAAGCATGGATCTCTCTTCCCAGCTCTTCCTTTCACACAGCTTTCCACCTGTGAGGAGCAGCTGTGCTCTACATGAACCAAAATAAACCTCTTTCCTTAGGTTGCAGGCGTTGAGTGTTTGTCCCAACCAAGAGACAGTGCCTAGTGCATATCATAACCCTGCAGGGTGAGTGCAAGAGAGTGCTATTCTAATTTTCCACAGTTGTTACCTCAGAAGTTTAGAAGCTTCTGTGGCATGGGTGGTGCTGGACGTGCAAATTACGTAAGGCCCCACCTCTGCCCTCAGCTCTCAAACTAGAGGGTAGAGTGACAGGTACACTGATCACCTTAGTATTGAAAGTTACCTCAGTGGGGTAGACTCTGCCAGTCTTGTTTTTGTATGTGAGGCTTTACTGGGCCGTCACTATATTTATCCATCTATACGACCATGGTTGCTTTTGTGATATAACAGCCGAGTTTCCTAGTTGTGACATTATTATTGAAACCTTCTTTGAGTCAGGATCTCACTAGGTGGTTCAGGCTGGATTAGAACTCACTATGTAGGCCAGCCTGGCCTTAAGCTCACCATGATCATTTTGCTTCAGCTTCCTGAATACGAGGATTACAGACATGCACCACCATGCTCAATATATTGTTGAATTTTCACAGAAAGAGTTTGAAAATGCTGGGGTAGAGGAAAATGCCCCGGGTGCTGGGGCATTCTGACTTGGGCAGTTAGTCCTGCCTGAAGGTTCACTGCCTAGGCTCAGACCTGGGATTAAGAAAGACAAGATGAGTGAGGTGTTGTGGCCCATGCTCGTAATCCCCACTACATGGAAGGCTGAGGCAGGAGATTGCAAGCTGAGGTTTCTCTGGGCAATTTAGGGACACCCTTCTCAAAATATATGTAGCTCAGGCTAAATAGAACACTCCTGGGTTTCATCCACAATGCCACAAAACAAACAAACAAACAAACAAACAACAACAACAACAACAAAAAAAAAAACAAATTGGGCATCCCAGTCAAAGCACAGCCAAGAATATATGAAACAGAATAATCTATGGGAAGAAGCACAAGCAGTTGTGATTGCCATGGTATCATATTCAGGCTGGGGGCTGAAGCAGATGAGCCCGAGTCTTGAGGTGGGCTTTGCTGGGTTGTGCACTTGTATCAGGGGACCGATGCCAGGCTCTCAGACTTGTGGTCCTGCACACCAGCAAAGGCGGACACCTCACATGCTGCTGGCCCTCACCCACCGTCCTCCACAACAGACAGCGCTGATCGATCAGAAAACTCTGCTGCTGGGCCCACTTACAGCCTTTGCACTCCAGGGAGAGACCATTCTTTAAATAGAGCTAGCCTATCTTCCTCATTTTTCTGTTTTCTTAGACCAAATACTTGACACCACAATTCCAAGGAGCAGAAGTTTATTTTGGCACCAAGTCTGGCGAGGCTTTGGTCCATAGTGGGCTGGCTCCAAGGCAGGGCGGCCTGGCACAGGGGCATGGCAGGGGAGTGCTGCTCATAGTGAGAAGACAGTGAGGAAGGGAGATAGCCTTCCAGGTCACGCCTGCGGTGACCCACTTCTTCTGACCAGACCCCACCTGTTGACGGCAGGTCAGCTGTGCCATCTCCAATCACATGAGGCTTTAGGAGGTCATCTAGGTATAAACCATAACATAGCCTATTTGCTACCCCAACCTATATTGTTGCAGCCACAGGGAACACTTTTTTTTTTTTTTTTTTTTTTGTGGTACTGGGGACTGAACTCAGGACCCTGCACTTGCCAGGCAGGTGCTTATTCTACGGAGCTATCTCCCTGGCCCATCTCCAAATGCTTTGGCAAAGGCCCTCTGAAGCAGAGGCTGCCAGGCCAAGGAGCTCCTCTTCGGCAGAGTCTAAATTACTGGCACTCCTTTCCACACCATGTCCCGTGTCAAGGGCTTTGCAAACTTTGCCCTCCTTTACTTCACAAGGGAGGTAGAATGAATAGACCATGTACTCCAGAGTTTGGAACTAAACATTGTAATTGTGCAAAAAATATTTTAAAAATGATTCATTAAACATTACAACAACTGATGAACACTTTGGAGCTTCTGGCCAGGCATGCTGGACAGCTCAGGCATGACACAGCAGGAGAGAGGTAAGTTGTTATGATGACTGTAGTGACCTGGGGCTGGTAAACAGAAGTAGATTTTTTTTTTTTTTTTTTTTTTTTTTTTGGGTAGTACCAGGGATCAAACTCAGGACTTTGCCCTCACCAGACAAGCACTTATTCCACTGAGTTATCTCCCCAGCCAAAGTAGAATGATTCTTGTTTATTCACATTTTTGGCATACAGCACATGTTTTATGCTTTGTATCTGTGATTTTGCATTAGACATTAGGTATTCCTTCCTAAATTCATATATTAGTTATCAACATTTATGTGGAGAGAGAGGGAGAGGGTGAGGGAGACAGAGAAAAGGGCAAATGGGGAGGGGAGATGGAAGAAGGGAGGAAAGGAGAGGGGAGTGTGCAGAAGAGGGAAGGGGAGGGAAGGAGAGGGAAGGGAGAGGGGGAAGTGGGAGGGGAGCGGAGGATCAGAGGGGAGGGGAAAACAGAAGGGAGGGAGGAGGGG
>NW_004524625.1:13565832-13569235 GCF_000260255.1 Octodon degus | reverse complement strand
TGACGTTACAGTACAAGTTCTCATATGTCCTGAGTCTTAATTGACCTTAGAAGGCTAGGGCCAAAAAGTTGGCTTTCCTTGTAGCCCTCCTTCTTCTCTAATTTTGGTCTGCAAACTTAGGTTGTTACTGTGGGAAGGGTTTATAAAGTCTTGAAATATATACAAATACTGAAACAAATACAATGCCTCTACTTTGCGGGTTCCAGTTGTCGCGCGGGCGTCTGGGACGCAGCCTCGGCGATCAGGACCCCTGCACACCTTTGATCTTTAGGAGGAAGCGAAGAAAGAGCCAACTCAGGTCTAAAAGCTAACATGGCTGAGAGAAGCGGTTTTGAGTTAGTTGAGAGCTCTAAAAGTAACCACCATCTGCGCCTCCATACTATTTAAGTCTTGCTCCGATTTGTTTCCTTTTCCACCTTGCTAGGAAAGGCCCAGGGGATCGCCTTGCGATGCTCACCCTTTCTGCTCGGCTGGTTGTAGCTGGTGGGAGTCCGCCTGCCGCCTCTAGACCCTGGGCCTGGTGTCAGCCAAGTACGTTGCTTAATTCCTAATATATTTTCCTTTAAAATCTCTTTCAAAGGCCGGGGGCTGAGGAAAGGAAGGTGGCTCTGAAATGGCTGGAGCTGGCGAAGGCTTACCAAGCCAGCTGCAGATGCGAGCGAAATCATGCGTCTGAGGTCTTAGAAAGCAGGCCAGCAGGATGATGCTGTTAAACGCGGAGAGGCAATCTGAATGGAAACAGAGCAAGAGAAGTTGAAAGTACAAGGAAGGGACCCCTACAAGGGCCTGCGCACAGCTGGGGCAGTTCATAATGCAGCTCCATAAATGACGGTTTCAAGAATTAACAACATTTCTTTTCTTTTTTTTGGTGGTACTAGGGATCGAACTCAGGACCTTGTGCATGCCTGGCAAGCACTTATTCCATTAAGCTATCTCCCCAGCACTTCTATTTCAATGAAACAGAATTTTAAGACTGGCTTAGACACAGTTTTACTCACCTGTTATTCGTGTGTGCATTTAGGAGATGTTAATAAATGACTCTGCTGGGATTCCAGGCTCCAGCAAATGCAGCCGAGCAGCGCCTTGCTTAGGCCTTGGAGGATCCCCCAGTCCTGGTTTAGAAGATGAGTCATGAGGGTTTTTTTTGTTGTTGTTCTTTTCTTTTCTGTTCTGTTCTGTTCTTTCCTTTCCTTTCCTTTTCCTTTTCCGCTGGAAGTGTCCTGATGTTCATAATGATCATGGCTTGGCTTGCTATACCATAGCAATAACAATTTATAACCAGTAGAGAACCAAAGGAAGGACTGGAAGTAGCCTTTCGTTATGGGGACAGCTGGTCCCTCAGCATAACGCTGGAAACCGCTCTGCCGTGTAAGGATCTGAAGGTTTCAGGCTTTACCAGGGTGCAGCTGCTTGTCTGCCAAACAACAACTAACCACTTTCGGTTCTGACGTCGCGGCGCTGCACTTGAGTGGATGTGGGACCAGGCGTCTGAACGAACAGCTGCTGCAGGAGCCTGGTGATGAGGAGCTGCCTGATTTTGATAAGTGGGCTTTATTTTTCTTAAAGTTCTTTTAAAATAGGATTTTAGACTTGTAACCTCCTTCAGAGTTTTTGCTTGGCTGGAGGGCAAGGAGAGTCTGCCAACCTACCGTGTGTTTAGTCTAAGTCACTTTGGCCTTAGGCACTTTTAATAACTTGTGTTTGTGAGGAAATTTGGGCCAGAAGCCCCCTGTATGCTTGCAGTTCTGGCGTAGTGGTAGCTAATCTGTGAGCTTTCATCAAGCCGGCGATTGACTCGCTCTATGTTGCTCTGTGCCAGGTTCTTGGCATACAATCCACGTGGAGCAGATGTGTACTCGGCAGTGCCCCCATGAGGCCGACCACGCATGAGAGCGGGCGGAAGGTGGTAAGCATGACACGCGAGGAGCGCTACCGCGTAAAGGATGCAGCTATTTATGACTGTGCAGCAGGGGGTGGGTCTAGTTCAGACTGGAAGCTGGGGAAGCCTTCTCTGAGTATCATAAGCAAGGCCGAAAGCGCGCACATGTAATCCCAGCACTCTGCAGGGCTGAAGGGGGTGTTCCACAAGTTGGAACCCAGCCGGGACAATTTAGTGACTCAGCAATATCCTGTCTCAAAATTTAAAAATGGAAGGGCTGGCCAGATAGCTCAGCAGATTAAAGTATCTGCTTAGGCACACACAGGGACCAGGGTTCGATTCCCAGCGTGCTGTGCCAGCCCCACTCCCAGGGTGCACTGAGCCAGCGACCGAGCCAGCGTGCATGCTTGTAATCCTAGTGCTTGGGAGGCTGAAAACAGGAGGATCACTATAGGTCTGATCTGTGTAGTGAGGCCCTATAGATCCTGTACTAAATATATGGGAAAAATTAAAAATGGGCTGGGGTTATGGCTCAGTGCAAAGTTTAGTCACCAGTACAGGCATGGAGGGGGGGCTCACTGAGATTTGAAGGAGTGGGCACTGCCCAGGCCACGCACGTGGGAGAAGAGGCTCCGGCAGAGGAGCAGTGCATGTGAAGACCCTGAGTGGAGGGGAGGATGTGTCTGTCAGCCACGTGGTAAGAGCGTGTTTATGACAGGAAGAGGAGTATGGCGAGGTACTGAAAGCTAGACATGTGGGACCCTGTAACGCCTGCTTAAAAACGTTTCATTCTGGGTGTAGTGGAAAGCCATGGACAGGTTGTGGACGGAGAAGTAGCGTGGTCCCTTACATTCAAAAATCTCTTAATGCCGGGCATGGTGGCGCACATCTGTAATCCTCAGGAAGCCTGAGGCAGGAGGATTGTTGTGAGTTTGAGGCCCTCCTGGGCTACACAGTGAGTACAAGGCCAGTCTGGACTACAGAGCAAGACTTTGTCTCAAAACAAAACCCACCAACCAAACAAAAAAACTCCTAATTCTGTGTGTAGACTGGATCACACACAGAACATCGGTCCTCACATGCAGATTTCATACTGGCGTGGGTACTGGGGCTGCGTGCATCCTGGGCACCAGGAAGTCACGCCCTGTTCCTGCCTCCCTCTAGCTAGTGTCCCACTTGGAAGGCTGAATGTGACTTACAGGCCTTTAAACTAAGTACAAAGATCTGTAATCACAAGGAAGGAGGCTTGGAGAGGGAAATGATAAATCACATGTTTAAGATCTCGACAGCTTAAAAATTAGAGCACAGCCTTCAGTTGGCTCTCAGGAAAGGAATGTACTTGGCTACGAATATCTCAGGAAAGACGTTCTTAGGGCCACTGATTTGGAAACATCTCTTTTCAAAGTAGTGTTTTGTGAGTCCCTTCCCTGTTCTAACTCGATTTCCCACCCTTCCCCTTGCAGACTTTACATTCTTTGGTAATCTGATTTATGTCTGTACTATTTTTCTTTTTTTTTTTTTTTT
>NW_004524625.1:13549638-13565732 GCF_000260255.1 Octodon degus | reverse complement strand
CTCAGCCCACCAGGGGGCGGGGCTGGCTGGCATGTGGTGCTGGGGGATTGAACCGCGGTCCCTGATGCTTTGCCAAGCTAGTTCCAAGTAGGTGCTTTAGACCACTGAGCCATCTCTCCAGCCCCTGTACTATTTTTCTTAAGACAAGCAAAAACATCTCAGAAGATCTGACCTTGTTGGAGTCACTTGTCCTTAGTTTTCTTTTGCAGCTTCCTCCAGGGCTGAGGCCTTCCCTTCCCGAAGTAGCATTTCTTTCTTGTTAGTGCGAGCTCAGTCTCGCCTCATAGCTTGGCCCTGGTGGGGCCTTGGGGAAGGGGCTGCCCGGGAGCAGGTGCTGCCAGGCCTGGTTCACTGACTGTAGGCTGGGTGGGACAGATGAGGGATCAACAGCTTCCAGATTCATACTGTGAGCAAGGTGGCGGCCAAACAGCGAGTTGTTAAGTGTACTTGAGCTGCACGGTGTGACAGGAAATAGGGTAACGCTCTGGACCCTGCTTGGCCTCATGACCAGAATCCTGGGTTGGGTTTCTTTTCCTTCTTTTTTTGAATTTAGTACAACGTCTACAGGGTCTCAGTATACACACAGGACTTGCAATAATCTTTCTGTTTGCAGCCTCCCAAGTGCTGAGATTATAGGCGCGTGCCGCCATTCCCAGTCTCAATTGCCACCTCAGCATACCCCGGGGATGGTACGGCATGCCGGGAGATCGAGCGTGGGTGCCTGCACCTGCCTAAGCAAGCGTTTCAATCCAGTGAGCTATCTGGCCAACACTCGGGTTTGATTTCTGACCTCTGTCCTGTCTCGTAACTTTGAGGCTTAAAGAAGTTAACATAGGGAAGGGCTATCATAGGCCTGTCCGACAATATGCAGAATGTCTCGCTGGTCTTTGGAGCAGTGGGCTTTGTCTTCTTCCTATAGAGACCAGGAAATGCAGTTCAGAGAAGTTAAGTTTGTACTGAAAGACTGGCCCACATCACTGGATGATAACCCCGAGCAAGCATCGCGTAGGGTACACGTCTTCCCGAGACATGCAGTGACACACAGCCCATGTGTGCATCAGTGAGAACCCTCCTGGAGTCTGTGGAAGGCGCCTTAGACTTGACCTTGTCCTCACGTGTTGTTTCTGTGAACACATAGTGTCCGCTCTGTGCAGGGACAGCCCCACCCGCCATTCCCCCCTGCTGTCATCCCGCTGAGCTGCACCCTTTCAGATCTGCTGTCTGGACATGCTCCCCCTCCCCCACAGGCGGTTCCCTCCCCCACAGGCGGTCCCCTCCCCCACAGGCGGTCCCCTCCCCCACAGGAGGCTCCTTCCACATGGGAAACTGGTGCTCATGCTGTTCCCCTTTACCGAAGAGCTCGAGGTCCTTTCTGCGGCTTCAGCCCACACGTCCCATCTTCAGTAGGGTGCACGCTTGTGCAAGGTGCATGTCCCTAAGACAGGGATTCACAAGGAAATAACAGAGTAACAGGGTGCAGCTTTTAAGGCGCTCTGGGCAGTTCGCTCTGGACAGGTGAGCAAGGCATTGAAGCCCTAGGAGGCTGATTTCTCAAAGGGATTCTTTCCACATTGACTGCTGTGACCAGCCCTGACCAATGACTTAGCAGTTTTTGACATCAGTAAGCCTCTGCCTCTGCCTGCCTGTCTGTCTGTCTCTCTCAGACTGTACTCAGAATGTGCTGAGCCATATCCCATCCCCTTCATCCACTTTTGGAAAATTTTGCTCTGACATGTGGTGTTTCCCTGCTGCCGAGGCCGGCCTCAGACTTTCCATTTTCCTGCCTTCCAAGTAGCTGGGACTACCTTCAAGCACCACCATGCGTGTCCCTCAAAGTAGTTTTTATATCGGGCTTTTATACTGAAGGAAATAAATAAATCAGAATTCAGTTGTCCCATCTGGTTCAGTTTGGGGTCCTTCTCCATTATTATCTTTTTTAACATCCATGGAAAGAGAGATGGAAACCCTTCTCCTTGCCACTGCACTATTGACATTATAAACATTGACCTAAATTACAACCATTAGGTTCTTGTTGAAATGAAAGATCTGCCCTGAGGTTTAAATTCCTAACGTACTGTGGAAAATGAGCTCCCAATTAAAGACTTCTAATAAGAAAAATAGAAATTTGGTATCAAAACATCTTCAGATAGTCTCTAGGGATTATTACTAATATGTTCATAGCACCTACTGCAGTGTGACTTGAAGGCCTAGGCCTATCGGCAGTCTGCTAAAAAGAGCACCCGGAAGGCAAGGAATCACTCACATTGGTATCTGACACATTTTTAAGCTTATAACTGACTCTCAATAAATGCTGGTTTGGGCTGGCGAGATAGTTCAGTAGACTAAGTGCCTGCTTTGGCCAGTGCAGGGACCAGGGTTTGATCCCTGGCACCACATGCCACTCCAGTCCTATCCCAGGCACACTGAGCCAGCCATGGAGACCAGGCTTGGTCTATAATTCCAGTGCTGGGGAGTCTGAAAGCAGGAGGATCACTATGAGTCCAAGCTGCATAGTACCAAATACTAAAATACTAAATACTAAATACTAAAACATAAAAATAAATGAATAAATAAATGCTGGTTAGACAGAAATCAGGAAAAGGTCAGGCTGAGAGCAAAAGAGTGAGGTGAAGCCATTTTTCTTCTCCTCAGTCCTCTCCTTCTTCCTCCTCTACTCCTCCTCTTTCCCTCTCCCTCCCCCGCTCCTCCAGCTCCTCCTCCTCTTCCATGACTGAAGAACTTCCGTGACCCGTGCTGTTCGCTGTGCTGCAGGTCTGCATGAGTCCTACACATGCAACATCCCTCGTAATCCTATGGGCTGCTCATTCTTTTGATTAAGTGATGGTGGGTCCAGGATCACTAACTAAAGTGTCCAAGGCTGCCTGACTCATAGGTGCCCTTTCCAAGATAACAATTCGGGCTTGTGGTGGATGCCAACTGGTGGCCGACTTGTGGCACCCAGTGGAACTGAACGAGCGTGGTGCTAGGTGCGGAGGGCCCACCTGAGGACTGTTGCCGGGAACATAAACAGGAGAACTGGAGAGGAAGAAGGGGGGAGCTGTTGGGGCTGCTGAAGAGCTTATCATGCCTGCTTTCCTGATATGAACTCAGCTGCTCTCATCATTGGAGGACTTCAGAACCTCACTGTTGCTGAGGACGGCGAGGGTAGTTTCTGGAGAGCTCTGGTCCTTACCATGAGCTTGCTTCCTGGCTCCACTGCAGATCCCTCAGCCTGCTGGCCCAGACTTTCTAGCTTCTATCGCTGACCTTTGGGCCTTCCCAGCACAGATCCTTGAGACAGGCCTGCTCGCAACACCGTCATGGGCTCTAGGTCTACAGCTGGACTCATGCAGAATATTGCCGTGGAATCCAGGCCCGCAGCTGGATGCTTTGGGTCTTTAATGTGTGGACAGATTTCCTGTACTCTTTTGTATTTGACCCTTTGGGTGACTATAATAAAATAGTCCTATAAATTATGTGTCCTGTATTAAATCTTTTCCCTTGCAAACCCTGACTACAACAATGTCTCTGCATATTTTTAACTGCTGTGTTTTCTTCCAAATGACTCAATATTTCATGCTAATAATTGGGCCAAACATTAGAAGATATTTCATCTTTTCTTATTTCAGTCAGTTTGCAAAGCATACCCTTGGGCTTAAGAAGAGTAAATAGTGGACTGAAGTTAAATCTATGCAGACGTGTAGAATTGTTTAAGATGTTTTGCTAACCCTGAAGGGTTGAAGAGAATTAAAAGTTTTCAGTATTAGTTTGAGGCAGGAGAGTGTTAGCATGTTATGAGGAATTTCCTTTCCCATAAGCCATTGGGGTTCTGCCAAGGCTGTAGGGTAGATATTGCATTAGTGGAAGACAAATTTGATCCAGTAAGACGTCTTCTCAATCCTTGTGTGAGATTAGTCTGAGGGGCAGTCACTTGGTAACAATTTGGAATGGAGTTTGTTAGAAAAACATAGCTTTGTCTGGGTTGAGCCAAGAAATGGGTGACAGATGTTAATGATGAGCGACTGAACAGATGTTTGGGGGAGAATTACAAAAAGACTTTCTATCACACAGGATCTAAATCTTAATCTTCCTGGCTGATGCTGAAAGGCGAGCTTGTTGGTGAAACATGTTCTTACAAAACTGTTTAGCGGGTTGTGACAAAGACAAATGACCGGACACTATAAATTTGAAAATAAGGTAAATGGGAATCCTTGTTTGTGAACGGTGTATATGTGTTTTCTTTGACCAGAGCCAAGGCCTTATTAAAAAATGGGAAGGCTGAACAAAATATTCTCCTTTTCCCTGCTTATTTTTTCAACAGCCCCCCCAACCCGGAAAGCGTGGGCAGTATTTGACACCATACCCTAAGGCTCAACAAAATTATTAAAATACCACCACTTATATACTTCCTGAAACATATGTTCCATAATTACATTTGGAAAAAGAGATAGATTTACTGTGAAAACTTAATCAGTTGTTTTAATTGGGGTATCTAAGACTTATTTAAAGTTTTAAAGTTTATTTAAAATGATCCCTTTCCCAGTGAAAATGAAACAGATTTTAGCAGTTGTACATTTACTGGCATAAACTGGTCAGTACCTTACTCATTTCACAAAAAGATGTAGTTAGTGATACCTCCTCTCATTTGTCTTAAATGGGTTGATCAGAGGGATTTGTTAGTTCATCTTCTTATATATCATGTTCCCGGTTATGAACATGAACTGCTAGCATAATAGTTAAGCTATTATGCTAGCTTAACTTAACCAAACATCTGGTTAAAAGGGGTAAATGGAGTAAAAACTTCACATAATTTTGATATAGTGTCATGATAAAAATAAATGCTCCTGAGCTTTTGCTGGATGCCCACATTTACAATAGTACTCTAAGCCACTCTGATAGCACCACAAGATGAATTCAGTACTACCACTTAATGGCTAGGAAATTCAATGACTTTCCAAGTTCACACGCAAGTATCAGCACCAGGATTCCATTGTGGTCTGAGCTACTCCACTTTTCTCCCACTTCCCAATATGCTAGATCATTCTGGGTAAAGAAGACTTTTGACTCTTCAATTAAATGCTTATAAGTTATTGTATATCAAGATGGAATTTTAATTAGACCATGATTATCAAATTCAGGATGTGTAGTCTCCCATTCGTGCTACTCAGACAACTATTAATTCACTGTGATGTTGAAAGAGGAAAGGAAATGCTAGATGTTCTTCTGCTTCGCACTAAGGAGAATACTTTAGGGAGGAAAGTGATAATGACCACAATGCCTGCTAAGACAGGAAAGTATCCTAGAGGGTATAAAAGCTAAAAGATAAATGATATAGAGCACGAGAAAGGTTAGATAAACAAATAGCCATGAGGCAAAAGGGCATATGGCAAGAGATCTAAGAAGGGAGAGAGGAACAGATTTTTTTTTTTTTTCAGTACTGGGGATTGAACTCAGGACCTTGTGCTTGCCAGGCAAGTGCTTATTCTCCTGAGCCATCTCCCCAGCCCTCCAGGAATAGATTTTTTTAAGAAATACAAAATAGTAAAAAAAATTATAAACCACAACATTTCATTAAATAAAGTAATAGGAATCCAACAATGATTACTGTATTGCATGATGCTACCTGCAAATTAATTGTCTAAGTTACAAGATATAAAACTACAAACTTGGTTAAAATAGAGAAATAAAACATCACCAACAAAAAAGTTGTAAGAAATTAAAAAGCAAAAAAAAAAAAGAATAAAGAGAAAATATGTATATTAACTGTTCCTTTCAAAAGGCCAGCAGAAATTGGCAGTACAGTTATCCAAACTATCCTGCATATATACCTAAATATATCTGAGAAACAGATCGTCAATATTAGGCAAGGTTGTGAGGAAGAGATGGCATTTGTACTGTGAGATTTGAACTTAAAGACATCCAGCCAAGGCCTGGAGTCTAATTTAGGCTTCCTGTTCCTAGTCCATCTCCCCTTTCCTCCATTACCAGATATTGTTAAATAGATATCAAGATGTTCTGCCTTCATTTCTTTATTGTTGACTAATATTTAAACTCATGATATTGGCCCAAGCCCTTTGGATAAAATTGTTAATTGTCTACTAATATCTATATTCTCTGTTTTTGTTTTAAAGTTCAATCCCAGGTTCCAAAACCAAAAACAAACTTTAGGGGGCCAGGGAGATAGATAGCTCAGTAGAAAAAGCACTTGCCTGGCAAGCGCAAGGTCCTGAGTTCAATCCCTGGTACTGCAAAAAAAAAAAAAAAAAATAATAATAATAATTTTAAAGAGGAAGAAAAGATAAACAAATGATGAAACTGAGCTTCTCTGACCTTTAATAAGGGAATTCTTAATTTTGTCCAGATACATGGTCACAGAATAAGACCTGCAGTTGCCAGGTTCCCCTGTAGGAAGTTAGGGACACGTGGGAAGTTCTGCCTAATGGAATCTGATCTGAAATCATTATGCAACTTCTGGGATTATATTTTTATTTTTTTAATTTTTTTTTTTTGGTTCCTCGAATGCCTTCAGGGCACTTTTGGCCAGCGGGAGAGTTGTAAGGTTCGAACTCCAGCAACCTGAGGCTGACAGCTTTGTGGAAGCAGCCACTTAAAGGACTGAGCTAGGGCCAGGCGCCCTGGGATTATATTTTTAAAAGGAAAGAACATTCCTTTCTTTCCCTTACCTGCTTCCTGTTGAAGGAATGTGGCTTGGACATTCCTGCGCCATCTTGGTCCCTGCAGATGAAACTGTCACCCTGGGGATGGGGGAACAGTAAGGTGGTCCCTATTCTAAGAAGTGGCCGTATTAATTCTAGAATATGTATTCTCACATTAAGGAATAATAGAGAGTCAGGAAAAACTGTGAAAGACTCTAAAATGAGCAACAAAACGGTTGTGAGTGTTCTGAATAGCTTACCCAGCTTATGTCTATAATTCATTGTCTTTGAACTACTTTCAAACTTTAAGTTGTAGGTAATCGAGAGCAGAGCAAATGATCATCTCTTTTCCACACACAGTTTATTCAGTCAGGGCTGAGTAATCCTCCCCTTGATAGCAGACAGCTTTACATCTATTGGTAGAGTCATTCCAACATTCCTAGTAGACCCATATTGGGATTGGGATACTTTGACTTTTCCTTTGAACTTATAGTAACTCCCCATTGATTCTTTTCTTAATGAGTTAAGATCTTTAATATGTATTCATTTTATGTTTGTATAGGAGTTAAGATTTATCACATATTTTTTTCAGGTTCTTTTTTTTCATAATTTTATTGGTAAACAAATAGCAATGAGACAGTTTCAAATCAAATCGCTAGGACAGTTTCAATAATTAACTATCACATATTTTTAAAACTATTGCTTAACAAGAAGAATAAACTTCTCTCTTCTTTTAAACACACAGCTATTTTAGTCTTCATTATAATGATTAAATCTTTCTCCTAACTAGATAACCCCTGCCATCCTACTTTCATTATTTTCTTGGCAGTCAGCATTGCCTCTCAATCGCCAGATTTAAACATCTTTTCTCAGTCATCATTTCTCCTCAGTGTCAGAAAAATCAGAACAGTGCTTTTTCCAACAATGGGTCACAGCTCTCCAGTGAGTCATGGAATAGATTTAGCGGGTCACAGCCAGCATTAATCAAAACACCCAAGTGCATCACATGTGCTAAGTGTGATCTGGGCTTGAGTGCGTACATCCATTTGTTTCTAAGAGCTACTGTAATGACCAACACAAACTAAATGGCTTAGAAACCTACTCTGTCGCATTTCTGGAGGCCAGAAGTTGGAAAGCAACACATGGCTGGTCTTTAAAATCCCTGGGAAGTATCCCTTCTGGGCTCTTCCAGTTTCTAGGGGCTCCTGATGCTCCTTGGCTCATATTTCAATACTCTCTGTTTCTATCTTTACATTGCCTCCTTCTCTGTGTTCTTGCTGTCTCTCATAAAGACTGTCATTGGATTTAGGGGTCACCCTAACCCAGTCTGATTTTATC
The DNA here is from genome assembly GCF_000260255.1 of Octodon degus. Classification (NCBI taxonomy): domain Eukaryota; kingdom Metazoa; phylum Chordata; class Mammalia; order Rodentia; family Octodontidae; genus Octodon; species Octodon degus. The sequence continues at coordinate 13,557,738 of NW_004524625.1, read as the reverse complement.
TCAATCTGTACTTAAATTACATCTGCAAAAATCGTATTTCCAAATAAAGTAACATTCAAAATTTCATGGTGGACATGAATTTTGGGGACAGTACTCAAACTTCTATCTACCTGTCTGTCTGTCTGTCTGTCTGTCTGTCTGTCTGTCTGTCTGTCTGTCTGTCTATCTATCTATCTATCTATCTATCTATCTATCTATCTATCTATCTGTCAATCTGTCATCTATTATCTATATGATGCCCACTGTACTATCCATTCTTTTCAGTAAAAGCTGGAAGTGTTCTCTTTTGTCCATAATAGCAGCATTAATAAATCAAAGTAAAATTTCTGCAACTAACTTGTATAAAATGAATCACTTAAATCTCATAGCACTTTAGGATGGGTTTTCCCATCACTGTTTTAAAGATTAACATACAGACAGGAAGTGAGGGGGAGTGAATCCAAGCAACGCTTTCCCACTCCGTGTGTATCCGGGGTGCTCACTCCCCTTGACTTCATATCATTGCAGTGCTGTGGGCGTCTCTGACCTGGTTCCACTTGCTGGTTTGCTTCCCTCTTCCCATTGTTGAAGGCAGCTGAATTAGATAGAAATATTATAGGTGGTCAGACAATGCTGGGCTCTGAGACGGAGCCAGGCTAGAAGACAAGATGCCTTGCAACTGTGGGAGAGACAAGCGCTCCTTCCGTGGGCCAGACCTCAAGACAAAAGATCAAACAAGTGCATATCTCCCTAGCGACCCAACAGGGACTGATATTCTAAATAGGTCTCTATCACCTGGAGAAAGCCAAGAAGAATCACTAACCCAACCCTCTACGGGAAGAGCCCCTGTTCCATATTCATACCCACTTGCTACTTGACTCACGTTCCCATTTGATCCTGATTTAGTCAATTTTACCTGAGCAATTGTCCTTGTAATCTTATTGGACCATAATTTCATCCCACCTCATGCCCACCTTGCCAGTTCCCATGTTTCCCACCTTAGACCCACTTCGCTTCATGGTTTTGCTTCATAAAACCCTTGGTAACCCCCTTGGGTCCCCTTCTGTCCCTCTCAGACAGAAGCTTTCTTTCCCCCAATAAATATATTCTACTCTTAACCTCCATTGTTCCTACAATTCATTCTTCAGCTTTAGAGACTACGAACTCGCCCCAGGTATCTTTCAGGTGGGGAGTCTCTTTCCGCTGCATGAGCATCTCCTTAGACCCAGCCATGGCCTTCTCCCCCATGCACTTCAGTTCCTTGCTTCCCACCTACAGGCATGAAGAAGACTTAATTCTATCTGTAGACAGAAGAGAAGAAGCCAGCACACGACAAAGGCTGAAGAGAGGTGAAGGAGAGGGCTACCAACGAGATGAGGCTCTGGAGAGACGACAAGAAGAACACCCCTTTAGGAGAAAGGACAGGGGACTCTTTCTCCATGACATTTTGTCATTTTAACAAGGGAGATAGTGACAGGGACGAAACCAGGCCCTTACTTCTCTCAGGCTCCCATTTGGTGCTGTGAGCCTGCGTGTGAAAGGCCAGCCCTTGCAACCTAGGCAAGACATTCTGTTCCACACACCAGGAGAAATCTAACACAGGACAACAGGAAATGGTGCAAAATATCTGGTTACTTCGTTTAAGAAAGGAATGTAAAGAAATACTACAAAGAAAAGTAGAAAGGAAAGCCCAACACCCAAAAGCTTTCCTCTCTGTCACCTCATTAGCTGACAGGAGCACTCCCAGAAACACAGAGCAGGTCAGAAGTCGGGGACAGCTGGGTGCCACAGCGCAGAGAGCTTTCAACAGCCGCAAGAGCTGGACAATTACAGACCTTTATCTTCTCGGCATGATTAATGGCGTTTCCTGTGTGAAATAGGAAGACTTCAGCTTCAACAGCTCATTTCTTCAAATCAGGACCTTTAAATAGAACGCATTGTTACAGGGGCAATAAAACCGTCAGAATGTGGCTCTGGCTTTTTTCCATCTTATTAGACTTGAGGTAATTATCCAGGTAATTCAGGAAAAGTAAACTGCCATTGCCTGAATTACTCAGATAATTACCTCCATGCTCCACTCCAGTGCAAAGCCAGCTATAAATGTCTCCCGGACCTCAATCTGAAAACAGAAAACAGGCTTGGTAATTAAGAAGTGAGAATGGAAGCTCGGAGGTGTCCTGCTCCAACCATGTGAGGTCATGGGCGTTTGAGATGAAGCCTGCCATGGACTTACCTGCTTAGCCCAGGGGCGCAGCTTTATCTAGCTGGGTGGAAGGGCATTTGGAGAAGAGCACACTGTAAACTGGTACAACTTCTGTAATGTTTATTTATTTATGTATTTGGTACAGGGTCTCTCTAGGCAGCTTGGACTCGGAGTGTCCTCCTGTCTGAGCCTCTCTAGCGCTGGGATTGCAGGCAGGCACCATCACGTCCAGTTCTGGTGGTCCACACGGTGTGACCGTGGTTCCACGCTGGCACAGCATGCAGTACTGGGGATCAAACCCAGGTCCTTGCACTTGCCAGGCAGGCGCTTAGACTGCTGAGCTATCTCCCCAGTCCCTGTGATGTTTATTAATTTTTTTTTCATTGATAGAACCAACTAACATAAATTTTTATCTGGTCTAAAGCTGGATAAAAAAATTTATGCTTTATGCTGAACTGTGAGATTTCGGCATAAAGCATAACTGTGAGTTATGTGACACAAGCTGCACATTACCCTCACTTGGGGAGCTTTAAAAAAATAGAGAATTTCCCACAGCCCACCCAGCCCAGTTAAAGTGGAGAATGTGGAATTTACCTGCATCATTGGTTATTTTTTAAAAAATGTAAATCCTAGCTAATATAGTTCTGGGGGAAATGGGTAGGGGAGGGTGCTGGAGATTGAACCTAGGGCTTTATGTATGTGGAAGAAATGCTGTACCAATTGAGATACCTCCCTCAGGCCTAAATGGGCTCCTTTACTTTATTTTTTATTGTATTTGCTATGATTCTGCATGAGACGAAGAGAGAGAGACAGAGAGAGACAGAGAGACAGAGATGGAGATTTCTGTCACTGAAGAGTCATAGCCAGGGCTTGACAAGTCTCAGAGTGACAGCTGACTCTCTCCGGCAACCTGTCTCTCCAAAGTTCCAGGCAGAAGGCAGGCAGAGGGGGACAACTTGGCTTGGATGTTTGTGTCCTTCCAAAATTCATGTTGAAACAATCCTCAGTAGAACAGGATTAAGAGGCGCAACCTGAGGAAGTGACTAGGCTGTGAAGGCTCTGACTTCCTGCACACCCTCGCCAAAGGCCTCCCGGGAGCGAGTCCAGCTGTTCTGCATCTTCCATCCCTCCCTGCGGGAAGCTGCAGCACTTGCCCTGCTGAGGATGCAGACGGGAGACTTACCACACACCTAACCTGTCAACATTTTATCTTGGTTTTCCAGGATCCAGACCTGTGAAAAATAAGTTTCTGTTCTTTCAAAATATTGAGGCTCTAGTCTTTAGTCTTAGGAGCAGACTAAGACAGCATCTGAATACCCTGTTGTCTCAGTCTCAGAGGTTCCTGATCTGAACGGCGCGGGAGGAGCTCGCTTTGCTGGCCTGCTGACATCCCTCGCTCCTGCACAAAACGACACGAGGCTGTAGTGGTGACTCCTTCCCACACTAAGTGAGAGTAAGCAAAAGACCTGCCAGAGGTCCTGCGACCTCTGCTGTTCTCTAACTCTGGAAGGTTGCAGCTGAGAAATGATTAAGCAGCCTCTCCCAATCTTGCAGAGGTGCAAAGAAAGTATCCTTACCATTTCATTTTAATTCCTTCAGAATTTCCTATGAAGGCTTTGGAGCAGGCATAATTTGATCACGAGTTCCCAGTGTTTGCTAAGGTGCACTGGGACATCATATCAACATTCCTTAAAAATAATGAGACAGAAACTGCAAGAAGACATTATTCCATCACGGCAGGAAGTGTTTCTCGAGTGCACACCTGGCGTCTGTTAGGCAGAACAAGGAGCTAGACAACCTTTCCTTCTGGAGTCATTCAGCTGGATTCTCCAATTTTGAAGCATCTGGTTGGTAACTGTGCCGTCAGCATGAAACTACCCTCTCAGTTTCCAACCTCCTGGTGCTGGAGCCTAAGGATAGAATTCCCGTGGTGTAGACACGAACCCCTGCTACTGGGGCTTACAGATGGGGGTGTCCCTTAAGGCTGGAGGCTTATAGCTGTGAAATGATCAAGCAATCTCTCAGCAATCTTGCAGGAATGATCAACAACTTCTCAGAATACAGTGGAACATCTGTTTCCTGCTTGTAACTCCAGCAAACAGAGGCAGCTTTTTCCATGCACGTGTTGCTCCTGATGGAGTTCAGTGGCGTGGAAGTTCAGACGACCACTTATTTTGCCCCATGATAAACCTCTCAAGGAGTGAAGGGCTCAGATTTACAGTGATTCGCCCAGAGGATTTCCCCCTAATTATTTAAATATGGAAAATGACAAATATTTAAATGTCTTTAAATATTTAAAGACAAAGCATGAATATTTCTTATGGAATGTTCTCCACTCATGAAGAAAAAACACACAATAGCATTGTTTCTTTCTCTCCGAAAAAGGCTAATCTTTGAAACATTTCATAATCACAGAGAGCTCTGCTTCCTCTTATGGCCTTGTGTAAATGTCACCTGCTCTGTAAAGACTTTCAGGATTTTCCTGAACGGAATTACTATGCCAGCTTTGGATGATTTTTTTATTTCTTTTTTTATATAATGTCCCTGGCTAGAAACACCAATTCAATATTTAATAGACAATAAAATTACTCATCCTTGCTTTGTTGCTGATGTTAGGTGAAAGCTTTCAGTCTTTCATCCATTAAGAATAATTATAACTATAAGATTTTCATTAATGCCCCTTTAGCAGGTTGAGGAATGTCCATCTAATCGTACATTTTGTACAATGCCTCTCAAACAAAAAGCAATTAGTAAATGTTAATTGCTAACACCTTCCTCCTCATCATCCACAACTAGATATCCAACACTTACCATCTTGCCAATAAAAACAAATTCTTTTGCTTATAGAGAAATGAATTTGTTTTCTGAGTTCTTCCCTTAAAATAATCCATGACCTCTTCGCAGTATGATAGACTAATGCACATGCACACAGGAAATATTCTTCAGGAGTGTATTGCTCTACTCTGTCCAGAGAAATAGAACCAGTAAGGTATATATGTGAGACATAGAGGGAGAAAGGGAAAGAAGAAGGAAGGGAAGAAAGAGGGATGGAGGGAGACAGAGGGACAGAGACAGAGACAGTCAGAGCCAGAGACAGACAGATAGACAGACAGACCAACAGATCGACAGACAGATGGGGATTCTGTAGAGTTGCTGTATATGATTACAAAGGCTGGAATGCCCAAACTCTGTCGAGTAAGCTAGGAGGCAGGAGACTCAGGAGAGGCCACGCTGCAGTGGGTGTAAGGCTGCTAAAGAATTCCTTAAGAGAAATCGTTCTGGTCCCTTAGGCCTTCACCTGGCTGGGATAGACTCACCTGTATTATGCAGGGGAACCTGTTTTACTCACAGATCACTGATTTACATGTTAAACTCACTAAAAAACAGCCTCACAGAAATATACAAAATAATGTTTAACCAACTGTCTGAGGACGTTGGCAAAGCAAGTTGACATATAAAATTGATCATGGTGGGAGGGAAAAGAAGCCTTCACCCCTAATTTATGGAGTCAAAAAATTAGAAGAGAGTTATAGGCAGGCATAATGTTATTCAGTCCAAGCGGTGGGAGTGGGTTTCAGATTTCTGTGGAGCCCTTTGCTAATTATGTCCGTAAAGTGTTTTAAATGAAATAGTTAAGTCAGTAATGTTCTTGACTTGGCAATGGTGAGAGACACTTAGGGGTTGATGTTCCGTGCATGGTAGGGTGATGAGCACTCAAGGCATCAGTCACTGGATATTTGCTTTGGGCTAAATTTTAGCACAGGAAAAATAGAAAAATAAAATATATATCCTATTTTCAAGAAGCTATTTTCTCACCAGAACACTAGCATTACAACAGAACTGATTTCTATTGGTTTATTGAAAGGAACAGTTATTGCTTAATATTTTTTTAATGTATCAGTTATTTAATTAGGTTCTTAGTAAGAAATTTAGAACACTAATTTATAAGGATAAATTCCATTTGTCAGAGAAAAAGAGATTGCAGGTAGTCCTGGAGCTAAGGAACAGCTTTGATTTTTGCTAAAATTTGGGAGTCTACCACTTTCTGATCCACCTTGTGCTGCTCTGAAATCTGGTATCTCTTTCTCAGTGTCGAAGATCTCGCCCTCCTGGTGTCTGGGCTTCTGCAGCTGCTGCTTCTTGAAGTAAGCATCAGTGAGGTGTTTGGGGATTTTTGCTTTGCTGATGTCAATTTTTCTAGAGGTGGCAATGACAAATTTCTGGTGTGTTCTTGTTGCAGGCAGCCGAGTTAGAAATATTATAGGCAGTTAGTTAGGGCCAGGTCCTGAAGGAGACAGCACAGAAGACAAGATACCTTATAACTGTGGGAGGGATGGATGCTCCCACCATGGACCAGACCTAAAGACCAGAGATCAAACAATTGCCAACCTCCCTAAAGATTGGCATCTGAGATTGATCATCTCCCTAAGGGAGCCAGAAGAATCATTAATCCAACTCTACTGGATGGCTACCAGATAAAGTCCTGTTCTACATTCATGCCCACTTGCTATATGACTCGCTTCCCCATTTGGTCCTGAACTTAATCAATTTTACCTGAGCAATGGTGCTTGTAATCTCATAGGTTGACCATAGTTTTGTCCCACTTCATGCCCATCTAAGCGAGTTCCCATGTTCTCCAATACCTTAGCCCTGCCTCACCGCATGGTTTTACTCTATACAAGTCCCTGGAAGAGACAGCTTCCTGGGGACAACCCGCTCAGGCCCCCCTCCTGTCCCTCTCTCGGACAGGAGCTTTCTTTCCCTCAATAAATATATTATGCTCATAACCTCCATTTGTTCATAAAATTCATTCTTTGGTTTTAGAGAACATGAGCTCATCCAGGTCAGGATGGGTAATCATTTTTTCCCTATATCATTTGGAGGTTCCCTATATCATTGGGAGGTCATCCACCCGAGATCAGTTTTTCTCCCTGTACCATTCTTCAGAGAGGAACATGATTAAGGCTAAGAGGACCAGTCACAAGTAGCAAGCCACTGGCCAACTGCTTCAGGAAGACCATTCTTTTGCCTCTGTAATGCCTGGTGAGGATGATCAAGATGGTGCCAGGAGTGTTGCTAGCTCAGAGTTTCCTCACTTGCTGACTGAAAGGTTTCTTGCCATGGCTCAAAAGCTTTCGGGCACATCTTCAGTAGAGAAGTATCTAGGCATTTTTTCGAAGCTTAACCACCCAGCTATCTCCATTCTTGTCCTCACCAACTGGTTTTGTAATTGTAGCAAGAACTTTCTCCTTTTTCTTCTTTTTTTTCCTGGAGCATTATTTTATTTTTTTATAATTTTATTGATAAACAAATAGCAATGAGACAGTTTCAAATCAAATTTCTAGGACAGTTTCAATAATTAACACACTACATACATTCTTCCTAGTGGTTAATTGCTGTACAAGATGCGGACCTGGCATCCCATTTACAAACACCATTAGAACTAATCATTCTATGCATTAAGAGAATGTAACTATATATCTATCCCAACCTCTCTGAATACACAGATACAAAATGGACATTCATCGGTATACCTTTTTTTTTGTTAAGTTCTGTTATTTGAATATTATAGGTGTGTAAACTCAACAAAACATTCCAACAGAGTCCAGCAGCCCACAATAGTATTGGGTCTTACGCTTCACTGGCAATGTCACAAATTGATGACCTGAGTCCCCCACAGCTCAATATAACAGCATGGCTTTACTTCCTATATTTCGTTTTTATACTTTTCTTCTGGATGGTTAAGACCAAGGTAAAGCAGGACCTATGCAACAAGAGTTGTAGCTTTTGAGTCTGATAAGGTCTGTGAAATCCCCTCAGGATTTATCCTGTGATCCTGTACCTCAGATTGTAGAACCTTTGTCAGTGTCAGCCATGTGGATGAGTCACAGCCATTGCTTGGCCAATGTGCTGTCTGT
>NW_004524625.1:13538374-13541183 GCF_000260255.1 Octodon degus | reverse complement strand
GACTCTAAGTCAATTTTTTATGTCTATATCTGGTAATCTGACCAACTATTTTGAAGATAACGGTATGCAGTATAACAACCATTATTGATTTCCTATCATCTTGTTTTGAAAGTCTGTATCATAATTAATGTTTTTTTTTAAAAAATTCTCTTTAAAATAAAAAGAATAAAATAGAATAATATAATGAAATAATTGCTTGATTGAATATATAGACATACTATATTTTGAGCATAAGAGAAGCATCGGGATTTCCTGAGAGAACAGGGAACACTTTGCAGTGAGGGCAGTGGGAAGCTGACTTGAAAGTGGTTATCTGGAAGGATGCCAAGTTCAGAAGGCAATCAAGGATGCATAAGGGACAGGAGGCATGTTGAATAACATGCATTTTCTAACTGAAGTGGGGAAGATGTGGGGAGAAAGTTAAGATATGAGGCAGGTTAGGGGCAGTAGCCTTATATTCAAGACATGCATATCATGAAAATCTGGGAGTAGTAAGACTTCGAGCAGGAAAATTATATGATCAAGTGAATATAAAAGTATTTTGTTGGCAATGTGAAGGTTTGAACTGGAATGCAGACTAGTGGGTGAGCGCTGATAGCTGCAATCGTCAAGAAAAGAGATGATGAAGAATCTAGGCTAGAATATTCTTGGCATAGATAAAAACAGGACAACATGCACACCAAGAAATGTAGGGGTGAGTAGTGTAAGGGGAAAGATTAAAAAGTAATAAGGAGGGACAAGGGAGAGAGCTCAGTAGAATAAGTGCTTACCTGGTAAGCGCAGGGTCCTGAGTTCAATCCCCAGTAACAATAACAACAAAAAAAGCAGTAAGAATAGATGATTTATTAACTATACCCATAGGAGAGAAATAAATAGTAAGGGGTGTCACCAGGGTCTCTGTCTTGGAAATCTGGAAAATAGTGACCTCAAACCAAGTAGAAGTAAGGCTGATAGAAAAACAAGAAAAGTAGTGAAATTAAAAGTTGATTCTTAGGGCCAGCCAACTAGCTCAGTGGATTAAAGTGCCTGCTTAGGCAGACACAAGGGCCTAGAGTTCTATCCCCAGGATGCACTGAGACAGTGATTGAGACTGGGTGTGGTGGCACACATCTGTAATGCCAGCACTTGGGAGGCTGTAAACAGGAGGATCACTACAAGTCCGATCTATGTAGTGAGACCCTGTACACCCTGTATACCATGTCCTAAAATATGAAACTAAATAAATATTTTTTTAAAAAGTTGATTCTTTAAATAATCAAACAAATTGACATTTAGGTAGAGTGAACATTTGGATGGAGTGCAAAGAAGTGAAAAAAAATCTGTGTTAGGAACCAAAGAAAGGCTATTACCTAGTCACCTTTCACATTGCTGGAGACAATATGCAACATTACAACTTAAGGGGGACATTGTAATTTAGCTCATAGCTCACAGAATTTGGTCCATAGCCATCTGGCTCCAAGACAGAAATGTGATGGCTGTGGACAGGACAGATAAAAATTTGCTTAGCTCATGTTGTCTGAGGAGCAGAGCAAGGGAACAGCACCAGCAAAGAACAGGAAGGGACCCAGTATGGTACTCAAGGCTGTGCATTCATGACCCACTCAAAAAACAAGGAGAGTGCTCTACTAATCTAATTAATCAGATTAATTTAATGACATTGAGATATCAGGATTAATGGGCACAGTCAACTTGTCAACTTCACATCTAGATATATCTCCTTAAACTATACTTAATCTCCTGGTATAATCAATACCAAATTTATACAACTTGCAACACAACTTTCCATTCCCCAAATTCCCCAAGTTTCAGCTATTTCTAAAGTCTAAGTCCAAGTTTCTCCTCAGATGCAAGGCAAACTTCTAGGAAACTTCTGTTAAAGAAAACAAATTACATAATCACAAGGAATAATGCTACAGGGTAAACATTACTATTCTAAAAGGGAGGATTAGGAAGATAAAAGAGAATCAGACAAAAACAAGATTAAAAACCATCAGAGAAAACATTAAATCTTGTAACTCCATGTCTAGCAGTTGTGCCACGTGATAGTAAAAGGTGAGTCCCAAAGTGTATGAGTGGCCCCACTCCTATAGCCTTGCTTGTTGATGCCCCCATACCCTTGTTCTTGGGTTGGCTCTTCTCATGGTCTATAGGTTACCGTGGCTGATATTTCATATCCCTGACTCATTAATGTTTCCAGATCATCTCAAGTTTATTCCAACAGGATCATGCATTGCCTTCTCTAGGTCTCTTGATGAACCTCTTAGACCTTCCCTCAAAATCTGGGTGGAAGGCTCTCTCTCTCTCTCTACATTAAATTCTGTATGCCAATGAAACATCCATCACATGAATAATAATAAGGCGTACTGTCAACAGAAGCAGTAGCCAAGCCCCCTTTGTCCATGGCAGCTCTGGCCTCTAAGTGCCTGGATGGCTGAGCACTATGAAACGAATCCAAAGGAACTCTGTTCTTAAATGAAAATCTGACACTTTTGTACTCTTTAGTCTATGATGGGTGAGTTCTTGCTGATTTTTGAGATGCCTCTATGGCAACTTCTTGTCCTTTACAAAATACTTGGTTTCTTTTTAGTAATGTTAATCTCTTTAGCAGACATGCCTCCTTTGTCCCCTAACTTTATACACTATTCTTTCTAGGTCAAAATTTCGGATTTTCAAAATTTTCTGCTTTGTCTATTATTCCTTATTTTTATTATAAACCTGTCCAAAAACCAGCATATCCATGCCACAGCCTGGCTATTGGGCTGTTTTGAAATTTCTCTTTCTGATTAATTAATCCACTGGCCTTAGTCTC
>NW_004524625.1:13525007-13534319 GCF_000260255.1 Octodon degus | reverse complement strand
TGGATTAAATATCACAATTACTTCCAGCCTTACAAAAATAAAAACTTATAAAGAAGCACTATGAGCAAGCTTATATCAACAAATTAAATAATCTAGATGAAATGAACAAGTTCTTAGAAAGACACATTTCATAGACCTTTAACAAATAAAGAGATTAAATTACCAATCAAAAATCTCACAAAGTCCAAAACCAGATGTTTTCACTGGTAAATTGCACCAAACATTTAAATAGTCTACTAGTGCTGCACAAGTATTTCTAAAACAGAAGAGAAGGGCCTATTTTCCAACTCATTCTTTGAGGCCAATATTATGCTGATATTCAAAGCAGAAAGAAAACCTACAGATCAATCAATATCTCTTAATCTAGATGGAAACTCTTCCACAAAATATTATACTATTAAGCTGAATTCATTAAAATATTAAAATGACTAAACATTAAGTGAAAGTAAAATTTGTTTCAGAAATGCAAGTTTGTTATAATATAGCAAATGTAATACAACACTTTATAGACTAAAGGCAGCTTCCACATGATTATCTCTTAATACTGAAAAAGCATTTGGCAGAGTAAAGCACCTTTTCATGACGAAAACATTCAGCAAAGTGGGACTAGAAGAGCGTTCCTGTACCCACTGCAAGGGCATCTGTGGAAATCTCACAGTTTACATCATACTTAATGGTGAGAGACCGAAACCTTTCCCCCTAACACTAGCAACAAAACGAAGATGTCTGATTTTTCCATGTCTGTAAAACATTATACTAAGGTTTCTAGCTAGGGTAACTATACAAGGGGAAAAAAAAGAAAGAAAAGTCAGCTAGCTTGAAATGGAAGAAACAAAGCTATCCCTGTTGATGGATGACATCATCTTATGTACAGAAAGCTTTAAGGAATAGGCAAAAACACTACTAGAGCTACCAAGCAAGGTTGCACAATACAAATTAATGTGTAAAAATCAAGCATATTTCTACAAATCTATAAACAATCTGAAAATGAAACTAAGAAAATAATTCTAATTAGAATAGTATTAAAAGAAGGTGAAAACATATATATCAAAAGTCATAAAATGTTGTTGAAATAAATTTAAGAGATCTAAGTCAATTAAAAGCATCCTATGCTCATGCATGGGAAGACACGATTGCCACAAAGTCAAAGCCAGTGCCACAGCAATCAAAGTCCTAGCTGTTCTTTTTCAAAACTGAAAAGGCTGATTTTAAAATTCTTATGGAAGGGCTGGGGAGATAGCTCAGTGTCATAAAGTACAAAGTTCTGAGTTTGATCCCCAGTACAAAAAAATAAGCTAAAATTAGATGAAATTTCAGAGGATTCTGAGTAGGCAGAGTAAATTTGAAAAGAACAAAGTTAGAGAATTCACATTTGTTGATTTCAAAGAAGTATAAATTACTGATTTAAGACTTCATAGTATTGACATAAAGATAGGCCCAGCAACAGGAGAATAGAATTGAGACTTATTTCAGCAATTTTATAATTTAAGAATATATATTCTAATCCTCTCTTGTTGAGATATCTAGAGTGATTTATTCCTCCAGGCTTTAATGCTGACTGAAACAACAAATGAAGTTAAAAAGTTTTAGAGGATACTTTGGTATAGAGAAGCCTTGATAGAAATATGATCATGAAAATTTCATGTTTACAATAATTGAGAGAAAAAGTAAAATAAAATAAAATAAAATAATTGAGAGGGGCTGGGGTTTGATCCCCAGCACAAGCCGTGCCGGCCCCACGCCCTGCGATGGTGATTGAGCCTGGGCGTGATGGCACGCACCCGTAACCGCAGCGCTTGGGAGACTGAAAACAGGAGGATCACTCTGAGTCCAATCCATGTACTGAGACACTGTAGACTGTACTAAATACATTTTAAAAAAACTGAGAACCTTTGTACAGGTAAAGAAGTACTTTTGAGATGGGAACATACACAGAAGGGGATCAGAAAAATTAGAACCACATAAGAAGATAATGGTACCCTTGCTTGACGCAACCAGAGTGGAGCCCTTTCCTTTAGCCTTCCACTACAACTCCTCAGTAGCTTCACAGTAGCACTGTGCTGAACACAGAGATCACACAGAGGCCTGCGGCACTGTCCTGAGCCTAGGAAAACTGCAATGCAGTAGAAGAAATCCTTGGAGACAGACAGTAGAACACAGTGGAGAATGCTGCACTGGAGGAGGGAAAGGTGCTGAGAGACAGTCCCATGCGCTGATGTGGCCCCGTCGGCTTAACTGCAGCTGCCAAGTGAGCCCCGCGAAGCACGAGGCTCTGTGTTCCCTGAGGTGGCTAAAATGATCTGTGTGGACAGGGCTCAGCCCTGCAGGCAGAAGAGAGGTCGCACAACTAAACCTTGTGATGGAGATGCTGCCCCCGGGTTGATGTTGGCAGGAAGACAAGCACACATTTGACATCCCACAACCTCTGGGAATGCTTAACCATGTCTACTTACCGGGCCAGGGTTTTTCTCTCTCCTCTCTGTCTCCCTCCTTTCCTTCCCTCCTTCCTTCTTCTTTCCTTCCTTCCTTCCTTCTTTTCCTTCCCACCTTCCTCTTATCTCTGCCCCCCTCTCTCTTCCTCTCTCCCTCTTCCTCTTTTTTCTTTTCTTTCATTCTCTCTCTCTCTCTCTCTGTCTCTGTGTCTCTGTCTCTGTCTCTGTCTCTGTCTCTGTCTCTCTCTCTCTCTCTCTCTCTCTCTCTCTCTCTCTCTCTCTCTCTCTCTCTCTCTCTCTCTCTCCCTCTCTCTCTCTCAGCAAATGGAGTCCCTCACTACCAAAAGTTAATTAGCCAAGTTTCCTTAACCAGGGAAAATCTCAGGGGTCAGCACATCTGAATCTGAAATGTAATCAATCAGTTTACCCTGGAGCACGTTTCTGTGATCATGGTTTCTCTCCTGCCAGATAAGTATCCTGCTTTCACTTTAATTGGTGTTCTTAGAAATTAGCCTTTCAATTTGCATTAGATCTTTCACATGGGACTATCGGTTGCTTTTTACTAGATCAGAATGTTGTACTGATAGAGCACTGCCTTGCAGTCATTAACACACTGAGGAATCATCAGCGGTTTCGTTGAGCTGCAAAATGTAACCCAGAGGGTCTGGGTGGGGCCTGAGAGCCTGCTTTCTAACCAGCTCCCAGGGATACCGTGGGTTATACCTTGGTTACCAGGCAGGGCCACACCTTTACTATTTCAGGGTTCACCAAGCAATTTCGCACTTTGTGCTTAGGTAGTGTTGAAAACAACACTGTCCATAGGCAAGATGCTCATTATGATTCCAGTGATAATGAGGAGTAAACAGGCTAGCCCAAAGCAGCTGAGGAACCCCTGCTTGGGACTCACCTTGGACCACCCAAGTCCTGTGAAGTGCATGTGGTGCTTCCAGAGTGTGCTGAGATTTTTCTGTCCCTTGGAGACTGGGCATGGTGGCGGCGCCTGTAATCCCAGTGCATGGGAGGCTGTAAACAGGAAGATCACTACAAGTCTGATCTGTGCAGTGAGACCCTGTAGACCCTGTTCTAAATACATTTTAAAAAAAAACTGAACCTTGATCCTCACTGTGTCCCCAAGCAGTTGTAGTGCTGTGTTTGGTGCATGAGAAACATCTGATGACAGTGTACACCAAATTTCTTTTTTAACCCAATAGCCACTACACAGTATTCTTTTTTTTTTTTTTTTCACATTTGTGTATTTGGTACAGGGTCTCACTATGCAGACTGGACTCCTAGCAATCCTCTTGTTTTCAGCCTCCCCATTTCTGGGATCACAAGCATGCGCCACCACACCCAGCTGGCTCAGCATGCCCTGGGGTCAGGGCCAGCACAACATGCAGGACCAGGGATTGAACCCTGGTCCCTGCACTTGCCAAAGCAGGTGCTTTGTCTGCTGAGCTATCTCACTGGCCCCGCAGTGCTCTGATAGCAGCGTTGTTATCTACATTACATAGTGGGGAAATGAAGGATTGGGGAGGCGGAGTTACACTTAGAAGATCTAGATAGAAATGTGTAAGTGGACCTAGATAGAAATGAAAGAAAGTAAAATTTGCCTTATAATGCTTCTCAGAGTTTTATGTTTTTAATTAGAGTCATGCATACATCAAACGATGAAGAAATACATTCCAACATATGTTTCTTTATCATTGGTATCTGTCAGGAACTTGCTCATGAGAATCATAGCTGATCTGCTCAAGATCTGAAGAGCAAAAGAGCTGATCTCCTCTTCCATTCGCACATCCTCTGGCTGTTGCAAGCGCAACCCACAGTCTTATGCCAAATGACAGAGACTAGCCGATGGGCATGGAGACTCTGTGTAAAGTAAGAAGGCTTCCTCTGAAGCTTTTGCTGTGTTGTGCAGTCACTTAAATTTTTAATTAAATAGGGGAACCCACTTGGGACTCCTCCTGTCTTAGAAGCTTTCTTTCCCCAATAACATATTCTGCTCTTAAAATTTTTAATATCAAGACTTACGTGAGAAATAGTGCAGAAAATATTAACATTCTTGCTAGTGCTCTTGAAGACAGTCTGAATAAATATGTGGAGAGGAACAGAAGTGTACGAGTATTTTGTGAAAGAGCCAGAGTTCCTTCTAGAGAAAGGCTTTTGAGTGACATCAAGGGGCAAGAGGAGTTTTTTAAAAAACAGTGTTTTTAGCTTGGTCAACACACTAGTGTGATACTTTCAGCACATGCCAAGAAAATCTGTCACCTGAAATGAGAGGTCTAAGTCCTCTCTTCTCAAGTGCAGGTGGCTTGTGGTTGCTTTGACCAGTAGAGTCATTAGTGAGGACATATGGCCCATGAGGCTGACAGCATTGCTGTCTTGTTCATGAAACAATCTTGCGTCTGGTGGCCATGCCATGGTGTAAAAAGTTCAAATATCCCACGACAGCCATCTTATAAGGAATCCCAAGTAACCTTATTCCAGTTTACAATCTCAGAGCCAACCTGACACCAGACACATGACTGAGGATGAGGATGCCACCAGACTACTCAGGCACGCGTGTTCTCTTTGGAATTTGCATCAAAGATGTGGTCTTAGATATAGTGAAGTAGAAGCTTTAACACTGTCATATTTCAACCCCCAATTCACAAACAAAATGTAATAATTTTTGTTTTATATGGCAAAGTTGAGGGTGACTTATTATACATCAATACATAACTATAACAATCAGCCAGAACTCGTTGGTTGCAAGAAATAAAGGGAAAACACATCCTAGATTGTGGATAAGAGGCATCTACTGGGCAGTATACTGAATACATGCTGGGAAAAGAGTAGAGAAGGCCATTAGATGTGCTTCCGATTTCCAGCTGCTGACAGGATGACGGAATACAGGCTCCAGCTGCCACACTCAGATCCATCACTGTGCTCGTGTGAGTCCAAGTCCTGGTGAGTATAGGGTACCAGATTTAGCAGGTGAAAACACAGCATGCAGGGCAACATTTACAACTCATGTTAAGATGCTATTATCTGACTTCAAGCTTAGCTAGGGGACCTTAATGTAATCGGGCAAATCTACCCAATCTGCTTCCAGTCAGTGACTAGCTATGACATGGTGCTGTGGTGGCCTGCTCTGTGGAGACATGGTACTCCTCTGATAGATGACTTGGTCCTGAGCATTCTCCTTTAGACTTGCTGGCCTTCCTTGGAACTACTTTGCCCGTTAGGACTTTTAACCTAGCCTTGCTTTCTTAGTCTCTTTTTAACAAATATTAGAACCCCCTACACACACACATACACACACTTTACCAAGTAGTTATACCAATCTCCTCTGGCTCCTTACAAATTTCCCTTGCAGAAATTTTCAGAATTCATGTCTCATGGGGCTTGAAAAAATATGGAAACCACATGTGGAGGAATAATACTGACCAGCTAAACCACAGAAAGAGCTACTATGGAACTGAGTGCCAGGTCCAAGTGCCTCATAGCACCCTCGATTTCCTTTTCTGCTTCTCTCTGCCCTAACCTACAGAAATAAGTATTAGACTCCTTGTCCCACAACCTATGATGGTAAAACTGAATAAAATATATGTGGCAACTCTTGTCAGACATTGGATATTAGA
Organism: Octodon degus; assembly: GCF_000260255.1. Classification (NCBI taxonomy): domain Eukaryota; kingdom Metazoa; phylum Chordata; class Mammalia; order Rodentia; family Octodontidae; genus Octodon; species Octodon degus. The sequence continues at coordinate 13,528,264 of NW_004524625.1, read as the reverse complement.
ATCCACAAGACTCAGATGCTAACAAAGAGGAACTCAACAAATAAACAGGGAAGATGAGCTCAGACAGAGAAGAGAAATCTTGTGGAGTAGAAGAAACAAATGCTGCAGTTGAGCTGTTGAAGTGGCTGGAATTTATGGAGTAGGATACTGGAGAAGCAGATGCTGTTGAGAGAAAGAGATTCTGAAATCCACATAGAGGACCTCTTGGGGAAAACTACATTGTATATACAAAGGAGACTCCATGAGGCCTAGGTTGAGAACAAGTCCTGGTCAGCTGAGAGTCAGTGGTTCCAGAGGTCACCTACAGCTGGGAGAGGTTGGAGTTCTAAGGTTTCAGAGGGAAGTGATCTCACGAAAACTCAGAAAATTTAGTTAAGAATCAAAAAGACTGCAACACAAGGTTAAGGATTATGGTCTTAAAAGACAGTAACTCTGACTAAAGTTTTAAAAATTTATTTTTGAAGTGCTGAGGATTGAACTAGAATTCACATTCATGTTAGCAGTAGGCCCACCACTGAGCTGCAACTGCTGAGTCCCATCATGGCAACTCTAGACCCAGAGTTTTTTTTAATATAAAAAGCTAAGAATATGATTATACTATGAACTGTAACTATGTACACAGTCTCAGAGATATTAGGGAGACTGGAATTAGGCAAAGCTTCAAAATAGCTGTAATAAATATATTTATGGAGTTAAAAGATGGACATAACAACTGAAAATATGAAGACTTTCAGTCCAGAAATTAAAATTTTTAAAAATCAGATGGAAATCCTAGAACTGGAAAATAGAACATCCAAAATGAAATATGCAATGAATGAATTTAAGAGAAGACTAGACACTATAAAAGAAAGGAGAAATGAAATGCAAGACCTGCCAAAAGAAAACACACTGAGATGCAGCCCAAGCCCAGGTCCTACAAGTGTGTGGGAGAGCTTCCGGCTACCCTGTGCCTGCGGGACGTCTCCGACCAAACCCAGGCATGCTGTGTGAGTGAGACCCTCTGCTGCTCCCTGGAGACACCCCCCATCACTCTGGAGACCCCCCTCCCCAAGCCCGGTAAGTGAGTGAGAACTTCTGCTGTGCTCTCAGGATCCCCCAGATCCAGCCCAAGTCCAGGCCCTACAAATGTGTGGGAGAGCTTCTCCACTCCCCTGCGCCGCCTTGTCCCCCTCAGACCCAGCTCAGGCCTGGCACACAGAGGGAAGTGATCTCATTGAAAACTCAGAAAATTTAGTTAAGAATCAAAAAGACTGCAACACATGGTTAAGGATTATGGTCTTAAAAGACAGCAACTCTGACTAAAGTTTAAAAATTTATTTTTGAAGTGCTGAGGATTAAACTAAAAAAGTCACATTCATGTTAGCAGTAGGCCCACCACTGAGCTGCAACTGCTGAGGGGCAGAACAGGTTTACATCCAAATCTTAATCCAGGGGCAGAACATATTGCCAGAGGGGCAGAACAGGTTTACTCCCAAGGGCTGCAGCAGGAAGGAGCAGAGCACAGCAGTCAAACCCAAGCCAGGCACAATTGGATATATTCAAACTTTGTATATCTGCACCTGAATATCATTAGGTTCTAAGGTTATATCTGCACCAAAGCTCTACAACAAAGGTCAGAGGACTGCTATACAAAAATGACAAAGAGAAAGAGCAAAATGCAATCTCAGACCCAAGCTCACCCAGAACAAGAGCAGAGGACACTAGCACAGAAGAAATTGGGAATCAAACAGCTGAAATCTCTGAATCAATAGCGTATGAAATAAAGAAGCAACTGCAGAAAGGTATAGAGGAACTCAGATCAGAAATAATCTCTGAAATAAAAAAAAAGAAATCTCTGGACTAATAGCATCTGAAGTACAGAAAGAAATGCAGAAACATATGGAGGAAAAAATTTTGATCTGAAAAATTCTCTGTAGTAAAAGAATTAATAACTGCTGCTAAAGAAGACATTGGTAAAAGAATAGAGATTAGAAAAATGATGGATTCCTTGAATGAGCAATACAGGAAAGAAATAGAACACATGATGCAGAGTCAAAGAGATACAGAGGAACTTAAAATCTTAATCACAAGTTTGCAAAACCATTTAAGTGAAAGTGAAGATAGAGTTTCAGATCTTGAAGATGCTGTCATACCTAGTGAAAAGGTAAAAAAGGATCTTTTAAAAACAACTTGAAAAAAAGAGCCAGGGAGATGGCTCAGTAGGATAAGCGCTTGACTGGCAAACACAAGGATCTGAGTTCAATCCCTGGTTCTAGAAAAAACAACAAGAACAACAACACAACAACAACAACTAAGATGCAGGAAAAGAAATAATTCATCACCTGCAAGATGATGCAAAGATGAACAATGTGAGAATAATAGTCATCAATGAGAAAAAGGGAGTCAATACAAATGATATAAAAAGAATATGGGCAGAAGTAATAGCAGAAAACTTCCCTAATATGAGGAAACAATTGGACATTCAAGTAACTGAAGCATATAGAATGCCAAATACTTCAACCCAATGAAAAATACATGGAGACATGTAATAGTCAAGATCCCAGAAATCCAGCACAAGAATAATATACTGAAAGCCACTACAGAAAAACAAAAACAAAAACAGATCACATTCAAAGGAGAACCCAATACAATTACGGCAGACTTCTCTTCACAAACAATGAAGGCAAGAAGAACATGGAGCAGAGTACTTCAAGTCCTCTATGAAAGCAAATTCCAGCCCAGACTACTATACCCTGCAAATATCTCTTTCAAGTTTGATGTGGAAGTGAAATACTTCCATGACAAAGAACAACTAAAAAAATTCATGATGACAAAGCCAGCCCTACACAGACTACTGAAAGATGTTCTAGAGAGGGAACAAAATAATCGCAACTCCATAAATGAGAACAGAAGGAACCCACTAAATAGGGTAAGCAATTAAACACAGGAGAAAAAAGAGTAAACAACAGCAGGCAAATAACATGTCAATCATAAGTCAATATATCTCAATTCTAACCATCAATGTAAATGGACTCAATTCACCAATTAAAAGAAATAGACTAGCACAGTGGATTAGGAAACAAAAATCCAACAATATGCTGTATACAAGAAACACATTCAACTCTTAAAGACATTCATAGGCTGAAAGTCAAAGGATGGAACAAAATACTACATTACCCAGCTCCTCAGAAAAAAGCAGAGGTAGCAATTCTATTCTCAGACAGTCTCAACTTCAAACCTACAATGATCAATCAAAATAAAAAAGGCCACTATATACT
>NW_004524625.1:13501368-13511556 GCF_000260255.1 Octodon degus | reverse complement strand
TCAACCAACAACAAATATTAGAGAGGCTGTGGGGAAAAAACAACTCTTCTCTGCTGCTGGTGGGAAAGTAGATTGGTGTAACCATTATGGAAGTCAGTGTGGAAACATCTTAAAAAACTAGGACTGAAAATCCCTTTCAAACCTGCTATCCCCCTACTGGGAATTTTCCCAGAGGAATTGAAAACGTCATATCATAGTGATATATGTGTCCCTGTGTTTACAGCAGCACAATTTGTGATAGCCTAATCTTGGAAGCAACCAAAGTGCTCGTCACCCGAGGGATGAATGAAAAAGATGTGGCATTTTTATACAATGGAGTATTACTCAGCTATAATGAATGATAAACTTGAAGACTTTATATTTAAGTGGATGCCACTTGAAGGTATACTCATAAGTGAAATAAACCAGACCCACATATGTAAATAAAATATAGTCTCCCTAGTATAAGAACTCAAAAGAAATAAAAAGAAAGGTATAACACAATTAAAAGGAAAGCGAGATGTTAAGGATTAGGCAATGAAGAGAGGGCAAGGAGAAAAGCTGGGAAACATGACTGGGGCAAAGCCATACATTTATATGTACAAGATGGTTAAGGCAATGATCTTGAGAATCTTCAGCAGGTTTTTGAAACTAGCAGTTAATTGGTAGGATTCTCACTCTGACTAACTATATGCTGATACCTGTGAACTAAGCAACTGCACTGAAGATGGCAATTTGTAATAGTAGGCTCATGCTTGGAGTGCCTGCCATTCTGGTCTTCTGAATACGTGCTGCTTGTCATGACATGCTGGTTGCTCCCGTGCTGTCTCTCAGGTAGATGTTTGTTTAAAAAGGAAGGGGGTGGTGAATGAAGGCAGGAGACAGGAAAAGGGGTGTTGCAGGACTGTCCTCCTACAATGCTGTATATGGTTAGATTTCTAAACATTGGTGTAACAATATGCAATTGTTTATTTCTATTTTTAAATATATTTAAATTTTAAAATTATTTTCTTCATATTCTGTAGGGACTTAAAGTTTAGCATATCAGTACTTGATGAAAAACACCTGCTCCATTTATGCCTAAGATGTTTGATACTCAGACAGACAGTAAAGTGAAGCTCAACAGCCTGGGTTGTAAGGTAATAACAATAAGCTTGTCTTCTGGATGGTTAACAACCTAAGTTTTCAGACCAAAAATTAGAGAAAAAGGAGGGCTGAAAGGACAGCCAACATTTTGGCCCTAGCCTTCCAAGGTCAGTGAGGACTCAGGACATAGGGAACCTGTACTGTAGCATCATGTAACTCAGTTGTGTCCCACATTTTCTGATCAAGGAGATTATGGGGCCACAGAGGAAAGTGATCAATGATGTGGAGTGTGCCTAAGGAGAGTCAGAGGGAGAGAAAGCATTCTCTCAGGCTTTCACAGAGAGCAAACTGGCCAAGCAATGGCCGTGACTCATCCTCATAGCTGACACTGACAAAGGATCTACAAACTGCAGTGCAGGGTTTCAGGATAAGTCCGGAGGGGATTTGACTGAACTTATCATCTATAAAAGCTAAATTTCTTGTTGTATAGGCCTTACTTTATCTTGGTCTTAACCATCCAGCAGAAAAGTACAAAAACAGAGTATAAAAAGCAAAGCCATATTAATATGCTGAGCTGAAAAGGCTCAAGTGAACAACTTCTGACTTTGCCAGTCTTATGCAAAACCCAATAGTCCAGTAGTCCCTATTATGGACTACTGGACTATTTTGGAATATTTTGCTGAATTCTCACATGTATAATATTTAAATGACAAAACTAAATTAAAAAGGGGATACAAATGAATGACCTTTTGTATCTGTATATTCAAAATAGTTAGGATAGATATATAGCTACATTGTTTTAATTCAATGAATAGGAAGATGTGTTCTAATAGTGTTTTTAAACAGGCTATCATGTCTGCATCTTGTACAATGAATAACCACTAAGATAACAATATGCAATGTATTAATTATTGTAACTGTCCTACTAACCTGTTTTGAAACTGTCTTATTGCTATTTGTTTCTTAACAAAATTATGGAAAAAAAAGTGAAAAAAAGAAAATATACAGATTAAAGTGCAAATAAAAGAAAGACTTAAAATATAAATAAAGTGATCCATATTAACCCATGGGCAATGTAAAGGAGTGTAATTATAATTCTTAAAAAACATGAGAAAAATTGAAGAATATTTTTGAAAAATAATGGCCAAACATTTATCCATTCCATAGAGAGTAAACATCATTACCCAAGTGTGGCTTTTCCTGGCCTCTTATCAAGGCTCTCCACAGCTGTCTTAGTGCCTCCTTCTGGGGCTGATGGGAGGGGAGGGTTTATGAGGGAGCTGGGCCTGGAACCCAGCACCAAGGCCAATTTCTGTGTGGATCCCGCATTCCTGGACAGTATTCACAGAAGAGTGATGACGAACTCTCACTTTTAATTCATGGGAGACTATTGCAAAGCCCTGTGTCCTGCTTTCCACTTGGCATTCTCAGAGACAGCAGCCTCCCTTGTACACATGCCCTCTACCACACAAACACAAGGTGGGAATTATCAAGAGGGCTAGGATAGGCCAGCGGACTAGGGGAGCCCTGAGGCAAACCCTGGAGCTCCCCGGGGTTCAAAAGTCATACATATCATCAAGCACTCAAAGCCCCCTGTGCCCTCTGTCTTCTCCAAATCCCTGAAGTACTGAGGGCTCAGGAGGGGTTTCACAGTCACTGGGAGAATACAGCCAGATACCAGCAGAAGCCCCAACCAAAAGTGGCCTATTGGGCACTGTAAGTGTCAGCTTGGCTGATGTCCACTTGGAAGGACAATGGCACTTGAATTTTCAAGTTTTTTTTTTTTTTTTTTTTTTTTCTGTACTGGAAATTGAAGTCAGGACCTCGCACTTGCCAGGCAGGCGCTTATTCTACCGAGCTATCTCTCCCCGGCCCTGACAATGGCAGTTGAGAAAGCTTGCTCCCCTCTGTGGATGCCAGTGAGAAGAAAGACCACCTGTCATGGACTAGATTCCTTGCCACAAAGCGTGCAGAATTACCTGATATCCCTTCATAGCTCTAGTTGCAGGTGGAAACTCTGAACTTGAAATTTTAAATTTGAAGTGAATGGGAATCATTAAATTTGTATTTACTTAAAAGACATTGGATCACACTTTCTATCAGCAGGTGGACAGGGGCAATGGTTATGGAAAAATAAGGGTGATGTTTCCATACCCCTGTTTTAACTCAGATCTAATCCTCGTCCTAAACACACACATCTAAAGAAGTAAATGTGGTGCCCAGGGGGCTTGTACTGCCAGCCTGCTGGGAAGCTGCGGCAGGAAGACTGGAAGTTGGAGTCCAGCCTGACTCACTGAGTGACCCAGTAAAGAACCTGCCTCAAAGTAAACGAAAGGAAAGGGCCGGAAAGGAAGTTCTGTATAAAGGTCATGAGTTCAGTCCCCTAGAACAGGGAGAGAGAGAGAGAGAGAGAGAGAGAGAGAGAGAGAGAGAGAGAGGAGAGAGAGGAGGAGAGAAAAGTGAGGGAAGAGAGAGGATGAGGAGTTGGAGAAGGGGGAGGAGAGAAGATCTAAAGATGGGTTTGGCTCCAGTTTGGATACTAGCTAGATGTTTGACTCCTGGACAGTGAGGATTTTTCTAGCCCCAATAACTACGGCGTTAAAGGTCCCTACCCCTGTTCAAATTTCTCAAATTAGAGATAATCGCAGCCAGGCATGGGGGTGCACGCCAGTGTTCCCAGCTACTCAGGAGGCTGACGCAGGTAGGTGGATCAAGAGTTCGGTGACAACCTGGGCAACCTGGTAAGACTCTGCCTCAAAGCTTTAAAAAAGAGCTGGGAAGGTAGCTCAGTGGTAGATCACTTACCAGCCATGCGCGAGGCCCTGGATGCAAGCTCCTAGCAGCATTTAAAAAAGAGCCCGGCTTTCCTTCCTACCTCACGGCTTGGGCTTTCCGCCTCAGAAGTGCACACACAGCGTCCCACCCACTCTGACACGCCTTTTCAGTATCCGCATGCTAAAGAGCAATTACATTAGAGACGCGTCTCTAAGAAACCGCGGGCAATGCTGACAACAGGTGGGGTCGCTTAGGAAAGCCTCCAGCGCTGGGGAGGTTTTCTCCTGCTCGGAGCGCACCGTCTCTGCAGGGTCAAGGCGCGGAGACTGGTCAGAAGGCGGCTGATGCTGCGTCCGTCCAAGCCCGCCCTCTGCTGGTGGGAAGGAGCAGTTACATCAGTATGTGATCCGTTAAAAAACGATTTGGAGCAAAACCATTGGAGCCTCGCGTTCTTAATTCCTTGGGAATCCTGCCCTGCAGAGGGACAGAGCAGGGAGGGAAGGAAAGAGGGAGGAGGGAGACGCTGGTCACAGGAGAAGTCACCCTTTCCCTTCAGCCAGTGTTGATGAGGAAAGCCCAGGGCAGCAGGCAGAGGGCTAGGGCCGGAGCTGGCCCCGCTGGGTCTCGCTCCCGAGCGGCCGCGGAGACACCGGCTGGTCTTTTCTCATTGATCGGCTTTCACAAGGGACCGCAGACGTACCTCGTTCCAAGCCGCGTGCTCAGTCTGAGAGAATCCAGAGGGACGAGGCGCCACCCTAGCCTCCAGGTTGCGCGCTGCGTGCGCGGCTGCTTTCAGTGACCGGCCAGGACGGACAGAGCCACCGTCTGCGCGGCCCGGGGCCTGGCTCCTGGGACGCTGCCATCCGTGGCCGTGAGCGCTGTGGCTCTAGACGCGCCATGAAGCAGGCAACCTCTACCCTTGAGAGGGAGTGGAGAAGCCAGTCCGGTTGTGGGGACTCGGACAAGTCACGTAACTTCCCCCAACCCTTCTTCCTCAAGCAGTGAAGTTCGCCGAGCTTGGGGCTGGTGGCTTCCTTGTCGTTCCTGTCCTTCATACGTGATTGGCTGTGGGGTTCCTTCAGCAACACTGACAGCCCTCTTTCCTTAACCACTAAGAGGGATCGCATTGGCTCAGGCTCCACCAGCGGCCACAGGCCCTGGCGGGACGGGCAGGGCGGGCCTTCCGACTCCCTCAGGAAGCCCACTGAGACCCCACATGGACGGGGCAAGTGCAGAGGCTCTCCTGGTCTTCGGAGCTTCTCTCTCGCACTCCCGTTCCCACTCCTCTTCCCTTGTCTGTCTCTGACCTTTGCCTCAAGTTGTCCTTCCCTCTGTGTGGAGATGCAGGAGGGGCCCTGAGGGGCAGAGGCCAAGGCGGAGGGCTCTCAGCACATCTTGCCAGAGCTGCGCTGAAATAGCCTCGGCCTCTCTCCTGTGCCTTAAATTCCACTGCAAAAGTCTCCCTTGCATTCGCAGAGCTGTGTATACTACCGGCTTGGAAGGAGGGTGGGCACACGCCATATTCCTCAAGGAGAGCTGGAGAACATGGGGTCCTGCCGTTCACTTGTCGAACCTCTCTTTCGCACATGACCACGGCAAGGCCCTGTCCCTACTGTGCCCCTATTCTCAAGACTCGGCACCTGACCAAGGACATGGCTGTAAACCACAGTTGCTGTGGCAGTGAATCTAAAAAGATCTCAGATGCAAGGCGCTGTGGGAACAGAGGAAGGAGAGGATTTTTTTTTTTTTTTCTTGGCCTGATCTTGCTGTTTCTACTGAGCACAGGAATGTCTTGGAAGCCTTAGGCAGGACCTGAACTGGTGGCCCTGTCCATGGAGCGTTTAGTGCATCAGAGCAAAGAATTGGCCACCCAAGTGGAAGCTGCCAGTCAGGGGATGAGTGTAGACCTGCAAACTGCTGACTCCTCAGGCAAAGGAGGCTGCAGCTGGGTTTCCACGGAGGCCAGCAGGGACCGGCACTGCCCAGGGCACTGGGAGTTAGTGTTTCCCTCACTACACATAAAGAATCTCCTTGAACATCAGAATGACAGTGAGGATAGCTCCTCATTCTTTTTAAGTGTACACCAGATACTTCGCAAGTACTATCTCCAGACCAAATATTTAGAGTAACCCTACTCATAGTATAGTCATTTCCACAAGAGGGCACTGAAGCACAAAGAAATAAAGTAGCCAAGGAACTTAGCTGAGACCACAGCGCTGTGAACAACGGCTCTGAAAATCGAATCTCACTTCTTCCAGCTGCAAAGCCTGTGACTTCTAGCCTGCACCGTAAAGCCTCCAGAGAGCAAAGGGCCAGTGCTAAGACGCGTTTCCCACTGAGCTCCTCCCATGCGGTGGATGAGATAGGGCCTCACTCATGCCCTAAGTCCCTGGAGCCTGAGAAAACTGACCTCACCTGGAAAATGGGACTTTGCAAATATTAATGGCCCTGAGTTAGTCGGGTGGGCCCAACAGGATCACACAGTCCTTATGAGAGAGAAGTGGGAAGGAGAGGAAGCTGCTGTAAGGAAGCAGCAGAAGCAGCAGAAGAGAGCAGCCCCGAAGGTGCGATGCCACTGGCTTAGAAATGGGTGGGCCACAAGCCAAGGGACGAGGCCAGACTCCACACGCTGGAAACTGCTCTCCTGGACTCTGCAGCGGTAAGCAGTCCCATTGACACTGCGATTTTAGTGTCTGAGGCCCACGCTTGGACTTGTGAACTCTAGCGTTCTAAGAAATTAAATTTGTATTTTATGAGCCATTTATAAGAATGGTATAGCAGCCAGAAGTAAATAATCCACCCTGGAAAATATTAGTTGCCCGATGACAAGAGGTGTACTGAAGGTTGGCCCGGAGCCCCCGTGAGAAGTGTGAACGTTCACCACACAGGACCGAGGCCGCTGGGCAGAATCAGGGGCTCTGGTGGCCGTGTTTCTCAGATGCGATGACCTGGCACCCCCTGGGTTGAGCTTCACCCCTCTGCCACCCAGCTGCCAGCTGTGCCCCAGGCCGTGTCCTCTCGGCACCCTTGCTCCTCTGCATCATGGGGAGAACCTGTTGCCACTGCCTGATCTCCAGCACCGGTGCAGCCACTTCCTGCCTTTCCTCCTTGCCGAGCCCGGTGTCGGCACAAGATCACCAGTCTTTGGAGGAAAGAATTCGACTTGAATACTCACCACCACGATCATACAGCGTGTGTCATGGCTACACTCCCACACTCTAGGCCAGTTTTCTAATGTCTCAGCCTTGGTGACCTCATCCTTAGGATGAGGTGAGGAACACATTATGTCATGGAGTCGTTAGGGCGAAAGCAGATGATTTATGCAGAATACTTTGCTTAGTGTGAGGCGCAATGAAAATTCCCCGTCAATGACAGCGACCGTTGTTGCGGTTGGGCATGTTAAGCATGAGTCATGAGCAGGAGCTCCCAAGTGACCTCGGGCTTGGCAGCTGTGCAGGTATTCGGAAGGAAGTCCCCTTCTTTGCTCAAGGCATTTTCTGCGATATAGAGTTACCCAATTACAAGAGGCTTGTCCCTGCTACCAAATGCATTTGGAATTTTGATCCACTGAGAGCTGGTGGCCTTTGCTTCTTTTTCTGATAATCATTAGAAAGGCAACATTTTAAAATATTTTGGGAATTTGCTAAAGAATTTGTAGTCCATGAAGGAATTTTGTGGAAGAGAAAACAGGTCTAGCAATAACCAGTTAAGTATAGAATAAAGAAGACATTTAGTGCTGTAAATATCTGAACCGCTGTTAGACTCTGAATTCTGAAGATTAGGATTCAGACATATGAGAAATGTCTCTGGAGCCCCAAGTGAGTATTCCGAAGTCTCCAGGGACCCGCTTTCGGAGGGAGTTCCTTATTGGCCTGAGGAACCCCAACTCACTCAGCTTCTCATTTCTCCCCTCTGGCTCCAAGGTTTCTGAGAAGGGAAGCCTGTGCTGAGCATCTCTGAGCACCTGGTGCATTTTCTGCACCCTGCTGAGTACCCTAAGCGGTCTAGGATGTACGAAGCGGAGGTTTGTCCTTCACGGAGGTCTTGATCTAGAAAGGAAAAGGTTATATGAAGGAAAAAGGAAAAGGAAATAGCATGAAAAGAAACATTGTAGGTACTAATGATTTTTTTTCTAAAGGATACAAAATAGTGATAAAAAAACCAGCATTAGAAGTGATACAAGATTTCACTAGACAAAGTAATAGGAATTCAACAATGGTTGCTATGTTACGTGACGCCATCTTACCTGAGTTGGTCGGATTGCCAGACAGAAACAGGTAAGATTCGCTTAAAGAAAAACAAAACAAAACAATAGCAAAGAAGTTATGAGAAATTCAAAAGGGGGAAAAAAATTAGAGGAAAAAATTTTTTTAAGCATTGACTGCTCCTTTCAAAAGACCAACAGAAACCGACAATACCATTATCCAAACTACTTTGTATATACACAGAAAGGTATATATTTATTTCCCTTCCTTCATTTGTCCTTTTCCTCATCCCAGTTTCTCCTTCCCATTGAACAAGTTCTTTCCCTTTCATGGCAGCTGTGGTGCCCGTCAGATTTTCATGACTTTCGGGTTCTCACACTAGCGAGATAATAACCGAGTTTGCACATGTGGATCTGATTTATTTCACTCACCAGACATTATACTCTTAATGTCACTGGGCACCTGCTGTAGGGCCCAACGTGTACCGGACATTCTCCGTGTGGCAGCATTTTACTCTGAGTATTTACGTAATCACACATTCACCGCCTGCTTGTGTCTCCCAGTGAGAAAGGGAGGAGCAGGCCCTGAGAGCAGACCGTCTGCCTCCGAGTCTGTGCTCCCGCCATATGCCAGGTAGTGCAATTAAGTGTGAGCAAATGGAACAGAAAATGTGTGCTTTTGCAGTTCCGAGAAGGAGTGGACAGTGGGTCGGGGGCTGAAGCCCCCGGGTGTGGAGCGAAGTGGGGGCTCCACGGGGCTTTAAAGTGAGCCCGGGGGGTGGCTGAAAGTTGGGCAGAGAGAGAGGCTGGTGATCAGAAAAGTCAGGTGCAGCAGCTGCTTAACAGGTATGAATTGAACACCTGTCACAAGAACCACATAGAATATGTAATATGTATATTCAGTGGGGGAGAAAGACAAGAAGTTTAAAAAAATAAGTAAGTGATATGGCATAATGTTAAATAATAAATACAACAAGGAAAAAGAAAAGGCCAGTAATACAGAGATTCCCGCCCCCTTACAGAAAGTGCCCCCAAGTTTCCTTGTCTTGCCTCTCTGCTCAGAAAAGTCCCTGCCCCTGACCAGGGCTCCCTTGCTAGAGCCGAGTAACCTGCGTTTACCAGGTGAATGTGGAATTTCTGGTCATCACCACTGAAGTTGGGGAGAAACCCACCCATGACAGGAAGTCTTGCTGTCTGCGGTGGTGGCCGTGTAGGCTCTGGGGATGAGGGAACAGATGATCCCTGGCCACAAGCAGAGCAGTCACCATGTCCCCAACCTCAAGCAAGAGACTGTCCGACTTCTTATGAGTTGTTGTCCTTATCATTATTGTCACCATAGTAACAAATAGGTTGCTCTGCCTCTAAGTAAATCAGAACTTTTCTCCTAGAACTAAGGATAGTCTCTTTCTAAATTAATAAGTTAAAAGTGCTGAAGCACTGCAAATTGCCACCCGTAGTCATATTTGTCCCACTGCCTTGATGATACCCATCTGTCTATTTGCCCCACGTGGGGCTCCGTCCAGCACTGCCATGGTCTTCCCTAGTCTTTTATTCTAGAAGGTGTGCAAAGCTGACAATCAACCCCAGTGCCTTCTACTGTGGTCCGGCTTTCCTGCTCTTAATCCAACTTGTTATTTTCTAGGCATTGGAGAAAGAGCTCTGCTAGAGCGATAATTCATGCAGAGCTTTCCCTGGCAGTGCAGAGGGAATGAATAGGTTAGTGTCAATGCCTACGTGGTGTCTGAGTGGCCAGGTCCTATGTATACAGCAGAGCTCAGAAAAGTGAGCTGCGCACTTGCCTCGCTGGGGACAGACCCACGTCTCAGAGGCCCATTGCTCTCAGCCTGGCAAAGCTACGAGCTGCTGCTGAGGGCAGCAGCGCTGCTCATGTGAAGCATTTAAATATGAAGCAGATGGACCTTTGAAATGAGAAGCCCGCGCCGGCTGGTGCCACCAGCCACGGGCTGTGTTAGCCATCACCACACCCAGGGCTCTCACGTTTGGTAACGAGAATGGAACACCAAAGTGCAAGTCCACGCCATGTAAGTTTTCTTGGAAGAATATTTTGGTTTTGCTTTTGAAATATTTTGATGATAAGTTAATTATTTACTTTAGAATTTTCTATAATTTTGGGAAAATACTTC
>NW_004524625.1:13477048-13501212 GCF_000260255.1 Octodon degus | reverse complement strand
CCACCACGCCCAGTCTCAATTGCCGCTGGTATGCCCTGGGGGCAGAGCCAGTAGGGCAGGCCCGGGGATCGAACCCTGGCCCCTGTGCCTGCTTGCATGTGCTTTAATCCACTGAGCTATTTGGATGGCCCTTCTAGCACTCTTTTGGTGTGAAAAAAAAATCTAACTTTCTAAAATATAAATAAAATAAGTAAAATAAAGGGGAGATGATGGGAAACTGAAAAGCAGATGATTGGAGATGGGGAAAGGATCTGAGGAGAAGGAATCAAAATTGACTATGAGATTTTGTAGTCACATACTCCTTCCTTAAAGGAAACATTATAGTTTGCGTTACAGTCATATTCTAATTGCTATGGTTTGTGTCTAGTTGTCCCCCCAAAGCCTCATGCAGTCATGGGGTGAGGACTTCTAGAGTTTGTGTTAACTCATGATCCCCTGGGATTATGTGTGATCCAAGGCTGGGATTATGGGTCTTAGTACTGCTGGGATTACCCATAGGTGTGAGTACTTCCCCTACCCTGGGGCAGGCAATTTGCATTACAATGTAAGGTGGGAAGAGAAGCTGGCTGCTTGAGCTGCTGCTACCCCTCCCCTGTGCTCTTGCTCTTTGCCACCACCATGAAAGGTTGCTTTCTGCTCTGTGCCGCTCTGCCTTGGAGCCAGCTGAGTGTGGACTGAACCCTCCAGTGACTGCGAGCTAAATAAACCTTTCCTTCCTTCATTTTGAGTGTCGGGTATTTGTCCCAGCAACGAGAGAAGAGTAACTAAGACACTAATAAAGCTTTTGAATTTAATGAAAATATCAGCAAACCCTAAAGAAAACATCAATAAAATTGATAGAGCTTAGTAAAGTTGTATAGCTTAGCTTTAGATGCATTTAGATATTACAAATTCTCTACAGTATTTTAGAGCCATTGCACTTTGTATTTCAACTTTTTTCTATAGTCCCCTAAAAGGCCTGAGGGCCTCAGACACTGCCTTATGGACCAAATCTGTAGAAAACTCCTGTGAGCCCTCACCTCACTACATTACGATCTGTGTGTCCCTGCCTGAGTCACTTAGGGACTAATTTTCAATTCATCTAAAACTCAGATAAAAATATTGCAAAGAAAGGATGCGATAATTATATGGGATAATTTACGCAGAAGTTCTGCCGAGCTCTATGGCAAGCAAATAACAGGTATTTAATAAACAGCAGCGATTGCTAGCGATGGCAAAGTGTAGCGACATAATGGAGTCTGGTAGGGTTGGGGTCTTTAATGTTTCCCTGAGGCCACGTGCTACATGCTTGCTTGGCAGCCTGTGCATTGAGGGGAGGCAGCCAGCTCAGCTTTCAGGAGGTAGGGCTTGGGGGGAGGAAGCCAAGTCCCTGGAGTGCGCCCTGAAGGGGCCGTGGAGATCTGGCCTCTTTCCTCCTCTCTTCTTCCCCACCCTTCCCTAGGGCACAGAGAGTGGCGGAAAAGAGGCTCTGAAGGCAGCTGCCCCAGCGCCACCGTTTTCAGTGTCCTTTGTATGAATGCGCCGTGGAAACACACAAGGACTGCTGTGGAAGCCAGCGTTTCAGGTTCGCTCATTCCCAAAGCCCTTGCTTTGATGCAAAGCAACCTGTGATTGTGTCTAGTGGTTTCCCAGCCTCTAGCCTTGCACTTCTCTGATAATTCCAAAGAACGAACATTCCCAAAGGAGACAAACAGTCTCCTTCCTGAGTCTCTGGTACCCAGCTCTGGCTCCTTCCCACAGTCCACGGCCTTGCCTGTCTCGAAGGCCCAGCTGCATCGTGCTGGGACACCTGTCCTCTGTTCTTACACCGGAATCCTCCGTGTGTCTTAAACACGTGGCTTTGCTTCTGCTGCTTGTCACTGTCTCTGCTTAGAGCCCTTCCTGCCTAACCACCACTCCTCCTTCTATCGGAGTACGTAGCACGTGCGCAACGAGGCCACCGTGGCCTAGCCAGGTCAGATCCGGCCCTCTGCGGCCCCTCCTTCAACACCGCTGTACTTGTCAGAGACAGCTGACCTTGCCTACGTGACGCTTGTCTCGCCTCCTGCCTTGGAGCGACACGGAGGAAGGCGCGGCTGCCTCGCTGGCTGGCTGCCCTACTTCCAGGATCTGGCCCCACCCACTCGCCTACGTATCCAACAAGGTAAGTTCTTGTCTTGCAGAATGCGGAACAATGTCCAGGGATTCCCGTCCATCTCACAAATCTGGGGGAAGGATCATTTCGCAGCACAAACTCTTTAGCACCCACACATGTGACTTTCTCTCATCACACATTTTGCCTTATCGTTCACTCGTTTGTCTACATTTTTCAAAGTTTCATGAAAGAATTCAAGTCCTGAGCGCGATCCGTCACCACTCCAGTGCAGAGGTCCGTCGATGTAAGTACCAAAGTGGGGCCGGCGAGATAGCTCAGCGGACTAACGCCCCTACTTAGGCACGCGCAGATAAGCACCGGGACCACAGTTGGATCCCCGGCACCACATGCTGTGCCAGCGCCGTCCCCAGGGCGCGCTGAAGGGCCAGAGTCGGGGTGTGGTGGCACACCCCTATAATCGCAGCACTGGGCAGAATGAAAGCAGGAGGATCACTAAGAGTCCGAGCTGCATTGCGAGGCCCTGCAATAACCAAATACTTAAAAAAAAAAAAAAAAAAAAAGATAGTTTTGAAGTGCGAAGTTCAGCACCGGGAGAGGTGACTTCCATTCCAAGCTGCAACAGGGCTTAGCAGCCTGGAGAGAATGATTCAACCTTAGTCTTCTCTCCCCTGCAAAATGTGCATAAGAACTGCTTTATTGGCCTCCTGGGCTTTTACCAGAGTCATGAGATCATGAATATGTACTTTACGAACTGTGAAAAGCAATACATAATTGTAAGAAGACATGATTATGAGGGTGAAGGCCATGCTCATTAAGGGGGCAGAGGAGATACTTAATTAGGATGCATACGATACAATTCGGATACCAGATTAAGAAAAGTGATTTAAAAATATATAAGGAAAGTCGAGGTTGGAAGAAACTTCAAAAAAATACTGTGTACATTCAGTTCGGATGCAGCTTTTAGCATTTAATTTTGATTAACATGTTTTAACAGCTTACGCGAGTGGGGCCTGCGTGCTACCCCTGTGCGTGCAGACAGCCTGCTTCATCCGCCTCTCTCCCCCATGTCCCAACATTTGGTGATCGCCAGTTCACACTCAGGCTCACTGTTCTCTCTTAACTTTTGCCTGGGTGAGAGAATAGGTGGTTCTTGTCTTTCTGTACATCTTGTTTAGGTCACTTAACATAACGACCCCAGTTCCACCCAACTCGCCACAAAAGACAGGCTTTCATTCTTTATCAATAAATAGCACTCCCCTGTCTGTATATACCGCACTTCCTTCCTTCCTTCTTTCTTTCTTTCCTTCCTTCCTTCCTTCCTTCCTTCCTTCCTTCCTTCCTTCCTTCCTTCCTTCATTGTTCAATGTTGAACAATGTTCCCATGCCTTAGCTGGTGCAAATAGTGTAGCCAGGACCCGCGTGTGCGAGTCTGTGGGGGCACACTGACTTCATTTGGCTCTATTCCCAGGAGCGGGGTAGCTGGATCATAAGATAGATCTATTTTCAGTTTTCTGAGGGACTTTCATACTGCTCTCCATCATGGTTATGCTGAGCTACGTCCAAGGGATACTGTAAGAAATAAAGGAAAACGGAGATGTGAGCCCCCCTTCCACTTCAATAAACACAATACATTACTTTTACTTGCTAGCACAAAATGAGGGCATAATTCATGATTTGACGGTTTTTCTACAATGTCCTAAAGCAAATATTTAGATTCCAGCCTAATGATGCCATAGAGCTGTTATTCCCAAGAAGAACTGGATGGGACTGATAGAAATGAAAGAGAGGAGTGGCTGTCCTCCGTTTTGGGGAGCGTTAGGTGGGCAGTCTGCTTGCAGAGTTGCTCTGCTGATACAGATGTTGCACGGGAACCCAGCCCCTTGGCTCGTGCCCACGCGGGAACTGAAGACACCACCACCACCCCACAGAGCAGAGGCTCAGCGGGACTGGTTTATTGGTTGATTGCTGGTGTCAAAGACAAGGGCCCATATATGACCAGTTCCACACCTGGCCACCTGATACCTGAGCCTCTGTCACAGTCCAGGGCTCCTATGCAGCGACCGGCTGGTGTCAGTGAGGATTTGAAAAGCAAGACCTGATAGAAAGAGGAGTTTTAAATCACAATGAAGTAGGCAAGTTAGGTAGCTCTGCGGGTGGGGCAGGTAGCCAAGCAACATCCTTTCCATTAATCACTGGCTTTAAGAAGCTCCAAAGAAAGTGAATATTTGCTTGCAATTTCAGAGCTTAGAGTCCCAGCCGCACTGTTCTTAGCTCTCTCTTCCTTCTCAAGGATAGGACCCTTGTTTAGCTTTAACCTCTTTCCAAATCCCCCAAAAGCACTGAATATTTTTTCTTTGAGGAGGTATCAGGTATGAAACTCAGGACCTGTGCTTGCCAGGAAGGCGCTGTGCCACTGAGCTATCTTGCTGGCCTGGCTCTGAATTCTTAGTAAAACCTGTTTTGCCCCACTAAAATGAATCATGCTAGGTATGGTGGAGTGCCCCTGTAATCCCAGCACTCAGAGGCTGAGGCAGGAGGATCACCCTGAGTTCAAGGCCACCCTGGGCTATATCCTGAATTGAAGTCCAGCTTGAACTGCATAGCAAGACTCTGTCTCAAAAAATAAAACTAAAAAAAAAAAGAATGGCAAAGCGTGACCTAAGCACCACTGGCAGCCTTTTGCTCGCAAATGCACCCCTTCATTCCCGCGCTCTCTGTGGTCCTGCCTGCTGTCTTTTCTGTCCTGTGCTTCTGCAGCCAGTCGAGGCCTGGAACCTTCCATAGTGCACGGAAGGTGGCTACTGAACTGACCTAGGAATGGCTGAGCCCACCCTCGCCCTTTCGCAGTAGAGAAGCAGGAGGCCTCCGGCCAGAGGACACAAGTCTCCTGTCTCAGCCCAGTGCCATTACCACGACAGAGGCCTCTGGGGCAGAGGAGGACAGAGACAGAGCCCACGCTCTGTCTTCGTGGTCAAATTAGCTTCACAGCGTCAGACTAAGGAACGTGTTTCCCAGATCCTAAGTTCCTTCACCTTGAAATGGGATCTTATATCCACTTCCATGGTGTTTTCCAGGCTAGAAAGGCTACAGTGAGACAAACGCGTACTGCATACATTTGCGTATAGAATCATGATTGTCCTCTACGTCTGTATTGTGTCTGTTCTGGGATACAAGTTCCTTGCTCTTTCAGGGAAGAGATTCTGGGGAAGGGGTAAGGGGCGGGGGTGGGAGGGGATCGGGGAGGGGTCTCTCCAGCGCTCGTTGAGGCAGGGCAGAGCTGAGGCTCTTGTTTCCTAGCGGCGGAAGATGACAGAAGCCTGACTCCTGCTTGTCTTAGCGGGAGTGGTCCCTGCATTAATCTCCCTGGCTGTTTCCCTAGTTTCAGCCCCGGAATGGACAGCGATCCTGGCTTTCCAGCTGCGATCTTGGCATTCAGAGGTAGAGGGAAACGTGGATCTCACGCATTTGCTCCTTCTGCACGCTGCAGGGATCCCTGACCCAGCCCTGAATTCCACTGGCACCGCAGCCCGCAGTCCCTGGCCGCGACGCACCACACCGTAACCAGCGCTTCCCTTTCACTGACCGAGCCCAAGCGCCTTTGAAATTCCACCCCTTCCTACTGGCTCTACTTTCCACAGCCACCAGACACTGAAGCCCTTCGCCAACGGGACAGCACGGTTCCTAAAAGACTGGATGAGCTGCAGAGCTGCCGTGCTGGCCTTGAAGGGCACGCATCGTCTCCGTTTACCTGAATGCGGGCCTTGTGCATAACAGAGGTGCAATACATACTTACCTGCTCGAACAAATACGTGAATGGATTTCTGTAATGTGCCTGATAATTCACTGATGAATTCTCCTTCCATTTTCTCCCCTTCTTGTTTTCCTTTTATAAAGATAATAAAAAATAGTAAAATAACCCATTAGATTTTACTGTATTTTTGTTGAATTATTTTTTACGGGAGGTTTATTTTTTGTTTTTGGTGCCGAGGACCGAACCCAGGCCTTCCAGCTTGCTAGGCAAGCATTCTGCTGCTGAGTCAAATCCCCAGCCTCAAAATAACCCATTAGAAATGATACAGAATTTCTGAACAAAATTATAGAAATTCAACTATGGGTGTTGGATGTTGTCTTCAAATTAGTTGTTCAAAGGGGCAGGGAGATGGCTCAGTGGAATGAGCGCTTCCTTGGCAAGCACAAGGGCCTGAGTTCAATCCCCTGTTCTGCAAATAAAATAAAATAAAATAAAATAAGTTGTTCAGATTATCAGATATAAGGATGCAAAATTGGCCAAAATATTAAGAGAAACTGGGTGTGGCAGTGCACACCTGTAATACCAGCACTGGGGAGGCTAAAACAGGAGGATCACTATGAGTCCAAGCTGTGTAGTGAGACCACCTACCAAATACATACAGTTTTTAAAAAATTAAGTATTAACAATTCCTTTCAATAGACCAATTACCCAAACTAACTTGTGTATTTACACACACACACACACATGCACACACACAGACACACACACACACACACACACACACATATATAACTTATCTAAACAGCTGGGCTCTGCAGGTCTCTCTCTCTCTCTCTCTCTCTCTCTCTCTCTCTCTCTCTCTCTCTCTCTCTGTATTTTTCCCCCTTTCCTTCTGTCTTTTTTTTCTTCCTTTCTCTCCGGTACAGTACTAGAGTAACAAAGAGGGGATTCCTCAAAAAACTAGGCTTAGAGATCCCCTTCAACCCAACCATTCTCCTTCTGAGTATTTTTCCAGAAGAACTGAAAACACCCCGCCGCAGCGACATATGCGCTCCCATGTTGACAGCAGAAACGCAACTTGTCATAGGGAAACCTGGAAACGACCCGAACGCCCATCACCTGAGGAATGGATAGAAACAATGTGTTTTTATACAACGCAGTATTAGTCAGGTATAAAGAATGACAAACTTGAGGCCTTTGTGGATAAGTGGATGCAACTGGAAGCTATACTCATAAGCGAAAGAAAGTAGACCTGCGTGTGTAAACATCGTATTGTCTCCCTAGTGTAAGAATCTGAAAGAGTAAGTAAAATTGAAAAGCACAATCATCTCCCCCTCTTAACACGATCGTTCTGGGAAGAATTACTTGTCCTATTTTTCTGAGAAAGAGAATCCTCTCTTTTTCATTCATTTATGGTTCAACTCCTTTTAATGTCCCCTTTCCAAATTCAGATAAAAGCAGACATTTTTCTTTAAAATGTTTTATAAAATCATTTTATTTGAAAACGAATCGGTCCTCTTACTTATCCAGCTGGGCCCACCATTGGCCTTTTGCGTGAACCACGTGTGCCGCGGAGAGTTTCCGGTTCTGGCTCCGCGCAGGTGGCCAGGGTCCCCCTGCAGGCTGGGGCGCGGGCCGTGACCCCGCCCGGGCCACTCCGGCCTTGGGGCACCTGGGAGGCTCCCAGGCCCTCCGGGTGATGCGGGAGAGGCTCCGGACGCTTCCAGCTCCAGGTCCCCGGAGGAGCCAAGAAGCCGGGCCGCCCCAGGCCTGCAGAGCCCGGCCGCTTTGACAGGCGACAGGCGAGAGGGGCCGCCCGGGCCGTCGACGCTCCCAGGGGCGCTGCAAGGCGCAGCACCGCGCCTGTCCTCATCGCGTTCCCAGATACTGGGCGCGACCCCCGGGGAGCGTCGTCCCCAAGTAAGGGGTGGTCGGATGGGAGGAAAAGCCTGAACGCGAACCTGAACGAAGAGTCTCACCACCATCGCCGCCAGCCCGTGCCGATCGGTCGCCCGAAGTCCTCGGCGCATTTGACTTACTGGTCACTTTCACGCAAAGCTGCTCTCTCCGGAGGTCCCTTTGTGCCGAGAAGAAAGGTTCAAAAGGATGAAACTAAAACAAATTCTAAGCAACCAGTTGTTTATTGGAGTCTGAGGAATAGTCATGAGTTAAATGAACCACTAGGGGGCACTCCAGGAGTGGACAAGCTTCAGGGCCATGGGCAGAGGAAAGGTCTTTTACAGTGTCTGAAGGAATCCGGGAGTATTTCGTCCAAAACCGCACAATGATTTGATATTTCAAACTGTTGAGTTTTTAAAAAATTTTTTTCTCAGCTTAGAGAGAAAAGTCTTCATAGTGGCCGGAAACACTAAATAACAGTAAACAGAATTCATGTCATTAAAAAGAAGTTAGAATGCATAGTGTATTTTCCAAATTTAGGTAGCTTCTCTAAGGCGGTGAAGAAACTTACAAAAGCTAGCAGTTTGAAATAACTGTAATTAATGACATGTATGACGTGACAAGAGTGCAAAAAGCATAGAATACTGTATATGGTTTCCCTATATGCATATGAAAGGAATCATGCCCAACTGACATTCTTGTTCTGATAAGGCAGAATTCTTAGGTAAGAGAAGCAGCTTTGCTGACAGGTGCTTAGGTCTTTCCTGGTGCATTTCCTTCCAGATAATACAGTACATGACAACGCGTGCTAAGAGATTAAATGAAGAGTTAAACGCCTTCACCAAGGACTGAGCTTCTCCTGCTGGGTACTGCCTTCCCTGACAACCCTTCCCACAACGGGCAGGCAGTGTTAGCTGCTCCATTGTCTGCAGGCCTCTGGCATCTTGCTGTTCAGAGAACAAGAACGCAAATTGTAGAGGTACAATTTCAAAAATGTCAATTCCAGCTGTGTGCTTTTCGCAAATCACTTTGCCTCAGTCTGTCCGTATCTGAAAAGGAGATAAAATCAATGCTTCCCAGGTTTATAGTGAAAAATAAGTGAATTAATGCGCACAAAATACTCTAGAAGTGTCCGGCGCGCGCTTATTGGTTTCATGGCTCAACGGCTTGAGGTGAACCCTCACCTAACGCGAATGCACTGCAAGAACAAATTGATGAAGAAACTGCAGGATTCCTCCATGGATTTGGAAGTGGTGTTTAGGCCACCACGTACACCTTTGTCACACCTAAAGAATGTGATGTCAACCAGTGAGCCAGAAATATAAGGAGTTTCAAGAAAAATAGGCTTGTTTAAGAAACACTGGCCAGGGACCAGGGATACAGCTCAGTGGCACGAAGTCTGTCGGGCAAGTGCAGGGCCTGAGTTTGATTCCCGATGCCAAAAAAACAAAACTTTTGCCAGGCATTTAGAAAATTTCCATCTTTGTTCACAGAATTTCTTGCTGTTTCTTCCCTTCCCTAAAGCACCTAAAATAGCCAAATTATTAGCTCTGGGCATATTGGTAACATTTCAAGAGAAAGGCTTTTAAACATGGTACCTAAAAAAATGCTACATGAAAGGGTTTCAGGCAACTTGATCCAAAATACACTATAAAGGAAATAGAAAACAACTCGGGAAACAGAAGTTTATGGTTAGCAAGTAATAAAAAACAGTTACAGGCTCTTGCTCACACTTACATTGTCAGGCGAAAATGGGCCATTTGAAAAACAAAGGTTGGAAAACAAATCTGACTACAAATACAAATGTCCAGGTTTATAGACTCAAGTGTGATCCCCGCATTCTGTCCTTTTCTGTAGGGTCTTATCAATAGATTTTCAAGTCCAATTCTTTTTCCAGCTAGATCTCTGTCTCACTTATCATTTTTAAGAATTCACATGAATAGACTGAAGAGCATGTTAGAGACGAACAGGTTTAAAGAAGCAAACGAGGCTTGTGCAGCTGATCAATGAAAGTACTGTGAAGGAACTGACCGGGTTCCTGCGGAGGACACTACAGAAATCAAATATTTCTTATTAGGGTAGAAAAAAATGTGCTATTTTTCTAGACTCTTCTAACTCTGTTTGAGCAGCCTGGCCAGTATCCTGGAGAAGTAAACTGTGTTACTTTTAAAGAACGATATCTTTGCGTCCAGGAGTGGCCTAGCCACACGGATTAGTCTTGCTTGTGCTGTGTGGGTTTACCAAACGGCGTTTTTCCATCAGGAAACTGGATGGAGAACCTAAGAAAGGGACTGCACTAATCAAGCTGACAGTGACTCGAAGGTTTATTAAAATGTATGGGAAACACTCAACAGGTTCAGTTTATAAAGTGGAAATTCCATTTCACGAGTACCATCATCAGGATCACGCGCTCGCGGGAGAACTTATGGTGTACTGAAATCCCATGTCAGGCGCTGCTCTAAGCATGACAAGAAAAGGGACAAAAGCTGAGAAGGACAAACAACGCAAATCACTAACATACAGAGTGTGACACGATGGTGAGTGCTGGGACAGGCAGGCAAGGAGGGCCATCGGGACTGCGGAGGTTGCGCCTGGAGCGCTGGGCTCCGAGAGGCCAGGGAGGTCTGGTGAGATTTGGTGATGTCAGCCCAGCTGCTGTTCCCACGGCTGCTCCCTGCCTCCAACCCTTGCTCTGCTTATTTCATTTCCTGAAACTCTCCTCTCCCTCCTGATGCAAACACTTCAGTCTTGCTTCACTGGATTGGAACTTGACTCTTCTCAAAGCTGTGCTTTCTCGTTATGGAAGAGAATGCCATGTGTATTTTGGTGGTCTGTAGTAGGGGTAGTGATAAGTCAGGACTAAGCGAGCACTGGGTATTTTTACACACTTGATGCATACACCCAAATACCGCAGTGAAGAGTCACTCTGCTCTTTCTGCCTCTCAGAGGTTGTCAGGCTAGGCAGAATGGGACATTAGTGGGCTTCTTTGAGTATTATTGTTTCACTGTCTCTTTGGAGCTCACACTCCATCCCCACTCCAGGAAGGCTGTGGCCCTGGGTTCTTGCCCTTCTGGTGGAAAGGCCACCCCAAGCCTCTTTGAGAGGAGTTGGTTGATTCCTACACAGCACTGCCTGAGCTGGTCAGGGAGCAGAGCCTGTGCTGACTCTGCAAAGAGGACATAGAAGTGCTGGGGGAGGGGTCAGTCATCATGCCTGGTAGCTTTCCCCTCTCCCCTGGCCGAGGGGACACTTATCACAACCTGGTTTTGGCAACCTTTTTCTCTCCTCTCCCTACTTGGATTCGTTCCTGGCTTCTCCATAGATTTCCTTTTCCTCTACCTGTGAGTGTGAGCGGACAGCTAGGGCATCAGCCCTCCTCTCAAGCCTTCTCTCCCCAGGCCACAAGATCTCACTGTGCGGCCTTAAATGTCATCTCCTGGATCAGGTGTAGTTTCCACCAAACTTCACAATTAATAGCGCTACTGCTCCTGCGGCCATTGTCGTGTCCAAGAGACACTGCAAACCTAACATGACCAGCACAGAAGTTCTTGATTTTATTGCAACCCCCTACCCTAACCCTTGCTCCAATCTCAGCAAATAGCACCCAGCATCTCCCTGGATGCTCGGACCCCAAACCTCAGAGCCACTTTTGTTCTAGGCCTGGAGATTGCACCCATCCCCCCACGCAAGCCAGCAGGTGCTGCACCGCCGAGCTACACCCCCGCCCATGGAGTCACTCTGGATGCCTTTTTATCATAGCCTACCTGGCGCTGCTTTCAAACCATACTCTATACCAAATACACCTACTACTTAAATTAAATTCACCCACGTCTCTTATCCGCATTCCTAGTCGTCCCAGTTCTGCCTTCTAACATCCATTCTCCATTTACCATCCAAAGAGACGCTGTGAAGTATGTCTGTTTTAGGGCTGCACTATGACTTTTGTGGGCACTAGGTACGTCTGCCTTCCTTTCCATCATAAAAGGTATTATGAGTTATATAACTGTATTGTACAAAGATAAGTGTATTAACATTACATATTAAGACTTTTATTAGAAGTAGTGCACTTTTTCCTTCCGATTTTAAAAACACTCAAACATTTTTATGGGTCCCTAAGGTTCCTGTGGGCCCGAGGCGCTAAGCCTACTGTGCCGCCTGGATAAGCGAGTCCTCATGAGGTCGCACCAGGCCCGCACTGAAAAAGGCTTTGACCATGTCTCCTGGCAAGTGGAAGGAATTCCAAAGGCCTTGCCAATCAATCAATCAATCAATCAATCAATCAATCAATCAATCATTCTCTCTCTCTCTTCTGTGGCTATGGCAGTTGCCATCCATGCCTTGAGCAGTCCAACTTTCATCCTGACGGGGTCCCAGCCCTTCACTTCAGTTCTCTGAGCCCGGGGTACCAAGCCTGTGAGTTTCTCTTGGATTGTGCAGGGATGGAAGAAGACGGCTGGACTTGAGGCATCTGGCAGGCTCCCCACCCAAGGGGGCTGTCTTCTAGGAAAGGCTGCCCCAGCTGCAGGAGGCGGAAAGTTGTATCACCACAGATAGGAGAAGAGAAAGGTAGAAGAGTTGGTGCCACCCACACGGTGGCTTCTACCAATGGGGACAGAATCACAGCAATCAGGTGAAGATGCTTATCCTTTCTCTCCTCCTCTGCCCCACCCCAGCCCACTGGGGGAGATGAGGACTGGAAGAGGGAGGATATTCCAATCAGGTATGAAGGTTGAAGTCTCCAATCAAATCTCATTGAAATGGATTTGTCAAATGAAGCAATGACATCAGACGTCCTGACTCCGAGACGGTGTCACCTTCCCACACCAGCTGCCATCTTAGCATTCAGTCTTCTTTATCTCTGTCCAAAAGCTTATTTCCTTCTTGGAAGAAATGCCAGACTAAAACCAAACGTGCTGCACATCTGCCAGGAATGGCCCCATGCTTCCCGTTGGTGTATTCTAGCCCTGTTGAGAGGATCTTTAAATGGCCTGCTCCTATTTCAGGATCTCAGAATGCTGATCCAGGTCAGGAAGGCCTCAGAGGGAGCCCTGGAGACACCAGAGCCGAGACACGGGGAGCTGCAGTGGGGTGCACAGTCTGCACAGGAAGGGTTTAATCGCCTCGCTGACCTAACATGCTTGTGTGGGCAGGACGCACCTGGCTTGTGCCCACTGCCCTGACTCATTGTTGATAGAATCCCCTTTAGGTCAGTCCTAAAACATTCTCTCTGGATAATAAATGGCAATTCTAGCAAACAGCTGCAGAAATCAATTGACAGAGCTGACCTCAAGGCACCTTTGATTTGTGTATGACGAAAATGAAGAAAAACCACAGATGTGAGTAGCACCTGGACCCAGCTAAAACAAGGACACCAGGCCGGGGCAGGGGCCTTCTTAGTGGAGCCGCTCCCCAGCCCTGGGTGACCGAGTGCACACGGCCAGCCGAATTCCTCTGGACACGAGACAGCTATCGTTCGCCCTTCAGTCAGCAGATGGTACTGGAGAGTGATCGCCCCGAGGAGGCCTAGCCTCTACAGCAGCTCTGAGTTAAAGATTCCACGGAGGGTTCCTAGAGAAAAATCACATCTGAAATGTCACACAGGTGTCCCTGGGGTTTCCACTGTCAGGGAGGTGGCAGCTGGAGCCAGGAACAGTGAATGAGGAGGAGTGGAGGAGCCGAGCCAAGGGTCAGCATTCTGACCCCTTTTGACTTTCGTGCCATTGTCTAACTTTGTAAGGAAAGAATGCACACTACACAGGGCTGTCTCCTAGCGGCTCATGGTTCTTTACCTCTTTAGTACTATTTTCCTAGTTTCTTTTACACCAGCTGCTTCCTGAAATTCAAAATTCTTTGGAAAAATTGTGTCTCCCACTTTGCCACAACCTTCTGAATCGCACCAACAAGCCATTTTCAGCTTCACCCTCACGTTTGCATTCATGAACATTCCTAAGTCCCACTTATGGGGTCTCCTAAAGCCCCCGGCCACGGACACTTGACACCACTTGGGCTCACACTTCTGCATCAGGTGGGCTCACACCATGTCCTCAAGTCTATTAAAGCAGGTTGCAGAATGTGCTGGAAGGCTGCGCTGCTCACAAACATTACAGGAGAAGACAGGGGCTCTGTGGCCAGAGATATTTATTGAGATACACATTTAAAAACATGAACAAGTCTCTTTACTATGGGATTTTCCATGTGCAAACAGGCATGTGAACCCCGGACAGAAACAGGGAATACTCAGAGACATCTCCCTCCAACCCGAGGATAGCACCCTTTTGATTTTTGCTAGAAAGTCAGGAGGAACACTTGCGACATATCAAAGGAAACATTTCTTTCCTGTCCTTGCTGGAAACATATGCTTACAGTATACATAACCAGTACACGTAAGGCACCAGTTGTACTAGTATTCTGAGTGCAGCCCCCACGGCCCTGATAGTCTAAGCACATGCTACCTTCTATTAGCACTGAGCAGCGCATGTGTATGTAATTCCACAGGCCTCCACATGCTGACACACAGAGCAAGCGGGGCTTCTGGGACTTCTCACGCACCAAGCATGGATATTACTTCGGCTTTTGTGCCACTTTCTAATTTTGTAAGAAATGGAAGTCACTTTTTTTCACTAAGCAAAAGCAAACAGAAAACCCCAAATTCTAGACAGAAACGGAGAGCTCTCTTCTTCCCCAGGCAAGATTCCTGTTGGATTCCAAAGCAAATGTGCTGCAGCTCAGAAGATTCCTGGCAGCTTTGTGTCTCTGTGCTATGCATAGTATTTCTTACGCAAACGGACGAGAGCATGTGGCTGTACACATCTTGAGCTGGATCAGGACTGCCCTTTCTAGAAGCGCAAAAGCCCTTAAGCCACCAGCAGACTGTCTGAGTGACAGTCCTATAGCTTGAATATCTTCCCAGCCACTACATAGGCTGAAATTACTCGGGGTCCAAACCCACAAAATTGTGTCTTGTATTTCATTTGCTGTTTTATTCTCTTTACATTTAAAAGTGCTTAGGCTGACACTGAAAGGCGTGGAATAAATTCAAGTCTTTTCTTTATATGCTATGATAATTATATAGATAAAACATTTGCTGGGGTGCATGATCTTCACCCATTTTGCATTTTTCAAAACTTCATCTTCTACTCTGGTACTTGATTACATCCATGCCTGTAGCCTAAGACATTCCAGAAAAGGGGGCCTTTTTAAAGCTCAGGTAGAGAGAGGCATACTGGTGCTTCTTAAGGCAGCTTGCAAGCAGCTTTACTATCAAATAAGTGCAATGAGAGGGAACGTTTCCAAATCAAACAACCGCATAGCTCTCTGGACACAGAGAAGACTACGCAGAATAATTTTCATTAGGCTGCGCGACCATGCCAGGCTTCAAACAAGTGGTTCTTCTGTTGTGACATCTGCTCAGCAAGGCATCCAGTGTTCTCTGGAATTTAATTCATTTTAAATTACTCTGCCCAAGTGATAAAACGAGATGGGCATGCTCCAGGGGTACAATGCTGGGCTTGCTTTTCTTGTGCCCATAACTGCTAGCTGCAGAGCAACGCAGTCTGTTCTCCTTAGGTCTTGATCGCTGTCTTTTGAAAACCAGCTAGCTCTAGAAATGCGAGTGAGCTTTTAGTAAGTGGAAAAGTTGGGATAAACGATCCTGTCTCCTCTGTGTGACTGTGACGTTGGTAGAGTCACATGCAATGGCCTCACAGAGCAGGGCAACAGTCTTTGGAAGAGAAACTACAAAATCAAGAGCAGTTTGGTGAGCATGTTTACTGGGAGTTTGGTGTGTGTATTAACAGAGACAATAAATTACTGTTCAAGGGCCACCATGCCAGTGCTCCTAATCCTAAAGGCTACAACTGCCTGGCTAAGAAATTCTGTGACAGTTTGTAGAAGTTGCATGTGGTGGGAACACTGCCATCTGGAAACATTCGTCAGACATGAAAGATATCGAGATATAAATCTAAGAGATCACACACATATGCACATAAGAATTCATATGTCCTGTATGCCACTTATTTAATATAAACTTTTGAAATAAGCTCAGGTGAAATAAAAATCGAAGTTCTTGAAAAAGTGAAACATTAACTTAATTGCCAAGTATTTCCTATTGCCCCAAACAACAGTATTTTTAAAAATTCTGTGGAAAAGTAAGCTTTTAAACTGCTTACATGCTATGATACATGAGGCAGTTTTCAAACAATAAAGTCAGTCATTTTGCACTTTGAGAAAGGGAAGGGGACCATGAGTGTCACACACACGTGCATGCGTGCACACGGCCACTGATAACATCTGGCCTCTGCTACAGTGAGTACATAAAGGTCACTAAGTGCTTCCAGGAGGAACGCTACATCACCCCTCCCTGCAATCCAGGTAGTTTCCTTTAATCCAGTAGCAAATCTGGGCATATTTGAGAGGGGTGATTCGAACGGCCACATTGAAATCCTGGGGAGAGCCATTCATATCCACCCACTGGTGTCCTGAGAAAATGCCAATAATTTTTCGCTCCCACTTCTGCTGCTGCCTCTTCCACATCCTCACGTAGACCCCTGAGCCACTGGCCCCGGGCTGGGCGTCACACTGCTGGTAAAGCAGGTCATAGGTCTCATCTTTGACGTCACAGAAACGATACACCAAGTTGCCCGGGCGGTCATTGTCATAGCCAGAGAAGTGGATTCTGCCCCCTGGTAGCTGTTTAGCAGGAGGGCTCACCCCAATATTCATGAACTTTCTCTTGTGGGGCTTTTTCAGTTCCAGGAGGGCATAGTCATAATCCATGCCAATATCATTGGCATTGCCCTTGATCCAACCCTTGGGCACGTGGGTGCGTTTTACCCGGATCCACTGAAATTTCATCTTCTCTGGGGTAGCTGAGTTCGAGCTGTTAGTCTCTCGACCACTGTCTTTAAACTTGGGCTTCAGGAAGCCCACTCGAAGTTTCTGTGTTCCCTTCACATAGGTTTTCCCATCGTGTATGCAGTGGGCAGCTGTAAGGACATGTTTCTCTGCCACGAGTGTGCCAGTGCAGCCGGTGGACAGCTTCACCGAGGTTGAGAAAGGGTAGTTGAGCAGGAAGTCCTTCCCAAAAATGCTGAACCTGCTGTCATAGCCATAGATCTGCCGCTTCCTCCGAGATGATCTCGACAGCCCCGAGTCACGGTGCTGGGCGCCAGGTCTAGCACTGCTGAGGATGTAAATGCCCACGTGAGTCTCCGTGCGGCTGCCATTGGCATAGAGTGTCTCGTAAGACAGGTACTGCTTGGCCTCTTCGTAAGTAGGCAGTGGGGTTCCTTTGTGACACTGGGGTCCACACGAGGAGGACACCTCCAGTTTGGCTTTTGCCCCAAAGTCTGGCTTAGCTAAGTTGAGGGTAGACTGGGGCAGGACAACAGGGAGGCGGTAAGCAGGCCACGTGGGCTTCCAGGAGGCTTCGTAGGGACTCACGTGCCCGAAGACACAGAGCAGGAGGAGAAGGAAGAAGAGGAGCCCCGGGATCCCGGCCATGCTGAGCACCATCCTGTGGACACAGAGACGAGTAGATCAGAAGGGGAAGGGAGGAACCTTATTTACTACAAACCAACAAACCCCAGCAGCATGCCTGTCACTGCTTTGGTAAACCTT
Source organism: Octodon degus (assembly GCF_000260255.1). NCBI lineage: Eukaryota > Metazoa > Chordata > Mammalia > Rodentia > Octodontidae > Octodon > Octodon degus. The sequence goes on along the minus strand of NW_004524625.1, from coordinate 13,483,848 downwards.
TCTCAGGAACTGGTGTGCAGAGGAATCCTTAGGTAATAGTCTCACTATCCAAGGGCTCACTCTTGAAATGTCCCTGCGGCTGGGTGCCCAAGGAAATGGGGTCTTCACTCCCACGATGGTATACTGTAGTCAGCGTGCACAAGGTCAGGGGTTCCCCATGAGCAACTGATCACCCCAATTTCCACGATGCTGAGCTGTCTTTGCACTCGCTTCTACACCTCGCCCTCTCCTACTGTCCTGGTCCCCCACCTTTCTTTCCTTCTTTCTAGTTCTCACTACAAGTTGTACTTGGAAAATGATCAGGACAACTTGCTGATGTACAGGGTAAATCTCAGTTACACACTTTACTGCATGACCATGTCACCTACAAGTGATAACTCCAGTGTCACATGTATTAGGACTCCCTCCACTTCTACACAACGGGTACATTTGGAAGATGACATAATAATTGTATTTTTTTTACTTTGAATTTAAAACAATTTTTAGGATTACATATTTAGTTCCAGAGTATACAGGCCTCTAGCAAACAATACTTTTTCCATTTGCTCTGCATTATGTTGTGTGCTATGAGGATCCTTGTCAAAAACCTACAGCTCTAATACTGCATTAGATATCAGACATAACCTCATGATTATTGCTGTCGGTTATCTTTTCAGGTGTCTGTATCTACGTCCTAGCTATTTTAAATACATAATGTGCCTAACATTCAACAAAAACGTATGCAGCGAATGCTTGTATCAATGGAAGAATGAATGAATGAATGCTGTGTTTCAGAAAACACAGTTTTGAATGATATACACTGATTTCTAATGACAGAGATGTACCTAGATGGTGCGGTGCCTCAGACCAAGGGCAAAAACGTCAGATGCGGAGAATAAGAAGAACAGGGGTGGCAATTTAGGGGGATGGGTGCTGAAGGGGGAAAATGTTAGGTGACACAAGATAGGGGGAAGGGAACGCTTAGAGAACAGGAAGGACAGCCCGTGCAGGGCGCTGGGCCACGCAGTAGCATGTGCTGTTTTAGGACTTACATTTGGCAGAGGTGGAGCAGAAGAGATGGCAGAGGCTGCAGGCAAGAGCCAGGTTGTGGATAATTACATGTTCTATCTGAAGGAGCTAAAGGTGTGTTAAGTATCTGGATTGATCATCTCTCAAGGAAACCAAAAGAAAGATTCACAGAGCTCTGCCTGTCGCAGGGCAGGGCCAGAATTATAGCAGAGGCTCTGGGGATACAGGAAGAGGAGGGGGAATGGTTCCATTATTCCCACCTCCTCCCTCTTTTTTTTTTTTTTTTTGTATTTTTTAGGGAAGTGTCTACAGGGTGTTCAGGGTCTCACAACTAGATCAGACTCATAGTGATCCTCCTGTTTACAGCCTCCCAAGAGCTGGGACTACAGGTGGCACCACCACACCCAGTCTTAACTGCCCTCTCCGCACACCCGGGGGCAGGCCCAGGGATCAAAAGCCCAGCCCCTGTGTCTGCTTGTGGGCGCTTTAATCCACTGAGCTATTTGGCCATTTGGCCGGCCCTACCTTCATCCTCTTTGAGGCTGCAGACCTGCTGGCAACTTCTGTGCCCACTTTTACATAAAACTGGAAAATCCCATTGATTGGATCTAGTCCCAGGAAGCACGCCCGCAACCCACGTTCCCAGTGTCCACACACTGAATTTCTAAACTGTGTGTGCATTCCACCCACCGCTGGAATCTTCTTGCTTTACTTTCTCTGGAATTTCACTTCTATCAAGGAGAACAGGAATGAGAAAAGGAAGAGATGAGGTCCAGAGAAGCCAACTCTCTGGGATTTCCTGCTTCGCTCAAACTGCTTCGTATCATCTTTCTGAATAAGAAAGGACCCTGGGCCTTTTTTGTGAGGGTAACATACATACAAACTATTTATGTCTCTGAAATACGAGCCACACGTATATGTGCACACACGTGTGTTTGCACGAGCTTGAGGGGAGCACAGCCGAGAGCAAAGGGTCTAAGTGGACCAGGAAGGGTGAGCCCGTGCCAGCGGTATTCCCCAGCCCCTCCCCCATGGAGAACTGGACAACAAGACGGTCCTGGTGAAGACAAGCCTTTGGGGACCTGTGACATGGCTGTGCCTAATTACCACCATCTCCTGGCTGAGGCTATAGCTCTAGGCTTGAATGTCTTTTTATTTTTTTCTATGTAGGTGGATATAGGTGACTAAATGCTCCACTCACACCAGGATCCCTGCCAGGTTGACGTGAGCTAATGGGACTTGAGACTCTCCCCCGTGGCTGTATCTTTAGCTCCAACACACTACGCTCTCCTCCCTTTGACTAACCTGGAGAATATTAATTCTGCTAACACTGAGCAGCAGGATGTTTTATGCCAAGTTTTACTTCAGCTTATCTTAAGAAAAGAAACAGAGTCCACAGGTCCAAGTTGGTAAGTGTTCTGGTTTTTAGAATATGATTCTGGAGGGAAAGGGGAGACAGTACTATACTACGTACTAGCATAAGTAGCTCATAATATTTGTAACATTCAGGAGGATGTTCTCACATTATCATCTCTCTTCTAGAGCACGGAGCTTTAATCATAAATTTGAGGCCTGTATGTTAATTGAATCTTGGGTGTGCAGAGTTTAAATTATTGATGGTACCAAAACTTTCCCAGGGGTATCTGCCTTTAGCTTTATCAACTTATCCAAAAATTGAAACAGGGTATGTACAAATTTATTATTGGGAAGATGACAGACAACTCTGTGCCAAGCATTTTTGGTATCGCAAATCGAGGAATGCTATTAGAAAATGCTGAAGAGTCTGCTGTATGAGGGAAGACGATGAATTCAGAGTGCTTCCAGCTGAAGCTCTGGTCGTGTGTCCAGGAGGGAAGGGCAGTCAGGCATCTAGGAGAAAGAGACTGCTAAGCCGGGAAGGCAGGGCACAATTTGAACCTTTAGAATGCACTTTTTGGATCCTTCAAACACAGTGCTTTCTGTTACTTTGAAACATTACTTGTAAATTCCCTAGATGATGATCATGATTTTTACTATTATTATTTCGTATTTAGTACAGGGTCTTACTACACAGATTGGACTCAAACTGATCCTTCTCTTTTCAGCTGAGATTACAGGTGCGTGTCACCATGCTCAGTCTCAACTGCCTTCTCAGCATGCCCTTTGCCAGGGCCTGCACGGTACACTGAAGATCGAACTCTAAATTCCCTAGATTATTGTCAAACTATATTGACTTGTGTGTTGAGACAGGAGTCCCTGTGTTGCTTAAAGTTACTATGGACCAAGCAGGGGATATAGCTCAGCAGGGGCTGGGGACATAGCTCAGTGGCATGAGAACCTGCCTGGTAAGTGCAAGGTCCCGAGTTCAATAACCAGTTTCTATGGACCTCTGACAGTTATAAAATAAAATGTCAAAAAACTGTAATTCAGATTTAGAAACTAATGCAAACTCACATTAGTAATTCGTGTCAAATTATTCCACACTGCTTGCATTCTAAATAGCTGATGAGAGACTGGGTGTGGTGGCACTTGGGAGGCTGGAAACAGGAGAATCACTATGAGTCTGATCTATGTAGTGAGACCCTGAACACCATGTAGACTCTGCCCTAAATACAGAAGAAAAAAAATACCTGCTGAGAATGGAGTGACAAGCTGTGCTCAGCCTCGAGGAGGTTTGCAGGGACATCTGAGTTCAAGTGCAGGGTTCCTAAGTTGCTCGCTGCTCTGCCACATACTTATTTAGGGCAGTTTAGATGCTGTTCTCAACAGCAACCTGAACCACATGGTCTTTTTAACTGGTCTCTGTAGATCCAGGATTATCTTACAAGTTTTCAGGATCAAAAAGTTCAAGTCAAAGACCACGCTGTTTACAAATAGCATCTGTACTATCATTTACTGCCCAGAAGTGTTACTCTTGAATTATGGAGGTAGGTTGGAGGAATAGGAGAAAAGGAAAATGAGAACTTGTCACTCTAAGGTCCTACCTAGTTGGGAAATAAGAGTTGTATGATCAATCTGCAGGAGAAACTAAGGTCTCCAGCAGAGGGCAGCTTTCAAGAACTGAATGAAGGGATGGCTCCATGTGAACAGATTTAGGGACAGGTCCCCGGGAGGGCGGCTTCCTGGGGGAGCCAGCCTTGCTGTCTACTGGGGTCTTTCCTGAATTATTTATACTGTACCCTGAACATTTGCATTACTAACAACCAATGATAACTGTGATGCTTTAAAATTAGGGAGGTGGTGTTACATTAATTTATAAACTTATTTGAAAATAGAATAATTCCCCCAGAGACAAATAATTATTGTTTCCAATGTTATAGACTCTAGGTGAGCCTACACTAGATCTGTATAAATATATTTAAACATAGATGCCCTAGAATTTAAACAAATGTAATGAAGCACCCCAAATCCAACAATTGGAAAGACAGCAAACAAGATACACAACTTAAACTTTCTCAGTGTTACAAATGGATCACTTTATCCTTCTAGAGATGTTTAAATTCACTGTAACCAAAGAAATGGAGGTTACCAAATCTTATCCTCACTATTGTCTAAGTCTGGGTGAAGAACTTTAGGTCTACAACATTCATCTCCAGGAACAAGCATCTGCTGGATAAAGATTCCTCATGCACATATATTATCTTTCCAAGTTTTCAACAAAGCGTTTTCATGCCTCACCTCGCTCAAATGGCCAAGCAGAATGGAAAAGTAAGGCAAGCAAGTAGTTTTCACTATGCTTAGTAACACAGAAACTCTATTCCTGTTCCCGTCCTGGGTATCTGATTCGCCAAGGGCTTCCACATTCCTAGCTCCATCATGCAAGATGAACCAGTCTCCATGCCCAGAGTCTCGGAATAGTTATGCTGGGTGAGTACGCTGCTACTCCATGGACTCACTAATAATATGGGGTGGACTCTGCCCCTCACCAGACCTGCGGACAATAGCATCTTTGGAGACAAAGCACTGCCACTGCCATCTCTTGTCCTGCGCTACGGTCTTCCACACTGCAACAACACAGGTCCCCTCTAGAGGGCTACTGTTTGAGAAAATGACTTGATTGCTAGAGCAAACAAGCGCATGAGGGAAATCCTAACCCTTCAGCATCCACTGCCTAGTGCACAACCCATGAATTCTTGCGATCTCTATAAGTGCTATGGACAGAAAAAGCTGCAGGAAAGTGTGGGAAGATGCCAGTTTTGGATACCAAAGAAGGACTGCGAAGGGTCTTCCATACATGCTATGGCCAGGGGTACTCAACAGTGAAATCATGCTAATTCCTAAAGCAAACATCTAAAAATGAACAAAGATCTGCAAATGCCCTGCAGCCAGGCTCGCTCTCACTCCCCCAAGTCAAAGAACTTGCTGAAGCAAAACAGACCTAATCGCATAACAGGTTAAGAACAGTTTTCTCCAAGAAACTTTAGGGCACCTAGAAGCCCAACTCTAAACACAATCTAGTGGCCAAAAGCAGTTGAACTTCTCTATCAGATTTTAGGCAAAATAAACTACCCTAGGAATCCCAAGGCCAACCTGGCAGGAGAACAAAAACAAGGAATAAAAACTGTCAATGGTGAGACCGTGAGAAATAGAGTCCCCACAGTCAGAGTTGTGCCTGAACAGTGCCTGGGGCACTGAACTGGAAAGGAGCTATGAGAGAGATGTAGGGGAGGACCTGCGACTATTAAACACTGCAGACCAGGGCCAGGAAGGACCTCAGACACAGGAATGGGCCCTTCGGCACTGAGGCTCAGACAGAAAAACACATTTACCGTCTCCCTGAAGAGTCCTCAGGGTTACATTAGTTACCTTGGAAACACACTTCTTCCCTAGCTCAGGTACAGGAGACCACAAGACGTCACCTCTTTGCTTCCATTAGGTGGGAAGAGGACAAGTGAAGAGTTTTTCACGGGCCAACGGTACCCACAGGCTCACACCTACTTTGAGGACATGCAGTAGTCTCTGTGGCTTGCTATGCTTCTTCCCACTCTACCTCCAACTCATTCCTAAGAGACCACTTGAAATATGGTTACAAACCCGCTTTAAATGTTCTCCTGCACAAGTAGGATCTTGAAACAATACGCACCGAATATCCTGATACTAATTTACCGTAGGAATTTGGCTATAGCTGCCTTCCCCTATAAGTTCAACCTTTGCCACAGGGAGGGGTGAAGACAACATGAGCACAGGCCTACCTGTTTCTGAGGAGCACACGGGGACCCCTCAAATACAGTTGCAGGAACTGAGAGGAACAAATCCCATTCCAACCCTCACTCTTAAGGATCCCAGGTTTTCCCTTTAGCCGTGGGCTATTTCTGAACTCTCCTGGGTGTCACCCAATGGGTAATTAAACAAACAGAGTTTTTATCAGTTGCTTTCTCTTGAGATGTTTAAAAACAACCTGATCCGTATTCTGCAGGAGAGTGTTGGTATTGCTTGATCTAAAAAAAGTCTTCCTCTTCCAAAAAGTTTTTGCACATTTAAAGTTTTGTTTAAAAGTTCACTTGAGATGGATGTTTGCAGGCTGAAGAAGAAATACGCGCTTGCAGCAAGTGTTAGCTGGTCTGAGGGCAGTTCTACACACAGCACCCGCAGGAAGCGCGCGGCACAGCGCAGCCCCCAGACCGGAGAGCGCCCTCTCCTCCGGGCCCTGCTGCTGACCTCTTCTCGCTCGCTAAGGTGTGTTCACAGTCACGTGTCTAGAGTTAAAAATTAATGTTCAGAACGTGAAGGAAGCACACGCAGTGTATGCAGAACCTACCCCAACCCAAGGAGCGGTGGGGGGAGGCCGGCTGCGGGGCAGCGAGGGCACAGCC
>NW_004524625.1:13468238-13476558 GCF_000260255.1 Octodon degus | reverse complement strand
GTCGCGAGCTCCGGGTCTGGCCGCTCGTGGGGCGCCCGGCCGGGAAGCCTCCTCACCGCGCTGCCCGAGGCCTCCCGGGGTGCACGGCCTCCTGGCTGCGGCACGTAGGCTGCTGACCTCGCCTTCGGGGACGCAGGCGAGCGAGGCTGCTGTCCGGTGCGCCACCGTGCACGTGGATTCCTAAGACCTTCGCCCCTCAGTCGCATCCCCGGGTGAGGGGACTCAGAGTTTGCCATAAATCTACAATAAAAACGGGAGCCTGAGAGAGTTTTAGTGGCTTGCTCCAAATCTTGCACAGCTATTGTGGTGAGGAAAGATTTTTACCAAGCCCACTTTTGTTGTTCAGCCTCTTTCCTCTTTCCTGTCAAAGCCTGTTGCACACAAAAGTGTTAATGACGCGCCTAATCCTTTTGTGTTTGCAGATTGACTTGGAATAGGAAAAGCCTGAATACATTATTGTGTGGTGTTTCTCAAATAGAAGACAGTATCGTACACCATTTTAAGGGCAAATTTTTCTTAGACTTCCCTCATCTTGACTTAAATTTTGTTTCGACTTAATTTTTTTTAAATCACTGTAAGTATAGTCAAAGCTAGAGCTAAACGTCGTTATAGCTTCTGAACAACTTCAGAATAAACCAGATTTATACGTTAAATATAAAGGTATCTTGCAGAACAAAAAAAATTAACTTAGCGTTGCTTCCTTGGTAGCAGAAAATGCCACCCCCCCCAGGTTTCAGTTTATTAGTTGCCTAGGTAACCGTTCCTGGGGCGGGGAGATAGCTCAGTAGAATGAGCGCTGGCTTGGTAACAGTTCCTGTTGCGGCTCTCCTCACTCCTGCCGATCAGCAAGGGCTGGCCACTGTGATGCATAGCTTGCCACTGTATGAACCAGTCCCCAGTCGACAAGCCAGTCTGCATCTGCACTGCCCGCTTGCCTATCCCATGTAAGCCCTAGAGCTCCCAGGTCCGGGCCTGATATTCTAGGGAGGATCCAAATCAGCGCTCAATGACGTAAATAAATCTGCCTCCAAATCCTGGATGTCGTTGGTGTTCGTCCTGCTGTTGCAGCTCAACTAGCGCGGTCCGTGGGGTGCTGACTGCTGAGGTGTACAGCGCACTTTGGAGCTGTCCGTGGCTCTGTCACTTTCCTGGTGCGCACGTTGCCTTGTATTAAGTCAGTGGTCTCACCTCTTGCCTACGGTACCTCTTCTGTTTACATTATGTCATTGGCTTCCTTCCTTTTTTTTTTTTTTTTTTTTTCTCTTTCTTTCTTTTTGTCTTCTTGAGACAGGGTCTCGCTATGCAGCTCAGGCTGGCCTTGAGCTCACTTTGTAGCCCAGGCTAGCCTTGAACTTGCAGTGATCCTCCTGCCTCCCAAGTGCTGGGATGACAGGCGTCTGCCCCCATACCGGGCTTGTCATTGGCTTTCACTTGCCCTTTATGGATCCTTGTGCTTTCCCTTTCTTGGTGAGCAGAGGAGTAAAGTAGGATCTTGAGTAGAAACAGTGCACACAGGCACTGAAAGGCAGATGTAGAACTTCATGAGAGATGATCACCCCAGTAATTCAGAGTGGGCTTTTGTTCCTTTTATCCTAAAAACAGGGGGCCTGCCACTTAGCTCAGTTCTTTAAGTGGCTGCTTCAACAAAGCAGTCAGGCTCAGGTTGCTGTGGTTCGATACCCCCAACTCAAGCCAGCCAAACATGCCCCGAAGGCATTTGGAACAACAACAACAAAAAATCATTCTAACTTTTTTTAAAAAGATCAGTCTTTAGGGCCGGGGAGATGGCTCAGTGGAATAAGCACTTGCCTGGCAAGCTCAGGGGCCTGAGTTCAACTCCCGGTTCAGAAAAAAAAAAAATCCTAAAAACAAGAACAATTGAATTATGGATCTTTGAAGGGTTAGGAGCTCCCAGATGGAGAGACACCATTAAAAGGCAAAAACCTTTTTTGGGGAATTGCAACGTGGTTGAAGGGAGAGTTTTCGTATCTGCTCAGGTTTCATTAGGTTTATTCCAATCAAGTATTCACTGAACACTTACTACATACAAAACATTGCCCTCGCACAAAATGAAAGTGATGGTCACGTTAGACAGTGCAGCAACACAGGGTGCACCAGGGGCTCCAGTTCCGTGAGTGGGCGCTGTCTCAGTGTGCGACCTTCCAGCTGTGTGGCCCTCGGCTTTTCCGTGCCTCAATTTCCTCTTCTATAAAATCAGGCTACTTAAAGCCATACGGTTGTTTTCAGAATGGAATGACTGTGCTATGGTTTAAACCTAAAACACCTTCCAAAGCCTTATGTGTTGGAGGGGGATTGGGTTATGGGGCCTAACTGACTTGCTGTAGGAGGCAGGGTCTGGTTAGAGAGGGGACCAGCCTTCTGGCCGCTTGTGTGGGCGTGCCGCCCAAGGGCTTCTCTCCCTTCCCTGCTTCTCACTTGAGTCTCAGCTTCCCATACACCAGGGGGTGAACAGCTATTCCTCCGTGCTGCCCTGTCCCACCTTGGAGCCGGCTGACTATGGAATGAACATGAGCCAAAGCAGAGCTTTCCTTTTAGTTGCAGGTATCAGATATTTTCTCAATGATGAAAAACATGAGTTAGAGTGAATGTGCATAAAAGACTTCGAGCCATTCCTTAACCCGCACTGAGGCCTCCTAAGTATTAGCTGCTCCTTTGGTCCTGCTGAAGGAGCGCGCCTCAGCTCTGCTTTGGAGCGTGGTCCTCCAGCACTGCTTGAGCCCACTTCGGGATTCGTTATTCTTCTGCTTAGCAGCTGCACTGTTTTGTGGTATAGTATTAGAGACCCTCGTGATCATTGCCATCATTCAGAAAGAGAATCGAAGACACAGAAGGGTGCAAGCGCACACCTCTCCCTCAGCTGATTTTAGGGCTGTCGTTCCCAACCCAGACAGCTAACAGCTGGAGTGCTAACTGCAGGTGAACCGTGGGGACTTGGCCTGAGCAAGGACTGTGTGCTTCTGCTGTATGCTGAACAGAGCAGCGTGGGACAGAGCAGCGCGTAGACACGACTGGCTCGCAGGCTGTCTGCGGTGGCGTATGAACCGCACCAGCGGCCGATCTGCGCAGTGCTTTGACCTCTGAGAGGAGCGGGCTGTGCAGGCAGCAGCTATCCTCAAGCGGCTCCTAGATGTCTGCTTTTCTCTGTGTACTTTCCCTGTCTCCCCCAACCCTGGAGAAAAATTAGGGCCCTCACTGCTCCTTGAGAACTTGGTTCAACTTCATACTTGTAGTTCTCCACTACTTCCTCTTAGCAGTTAAGTGGCTACAGGTGCACTCTGATGACGGGCTACACTGTAGCTGACCGCGTACGCTGCGTGTTTCTGGGCCGGTGAGAAGGAGCCCGGTGACGCCCCTTACCTCAAGCAGTTTACACCATGGGCATAAACAAAACAAAATCCCAATGAGAGAAAGTGAGACTGAGACACAGGCTAGCTCGGGGTCCAGACACACGCGAGGAACGTGGCAGAGCCATTGATTCCCACGCTGGCAGGCTGAAAGGATGGAGAGCCCAACAGCCTTTGAACATACAGGATCTCCTTGGTGTTAGGAAGCCACATGGTGACAAGGACAGGAAGAAAAACCTGCATTGCATAGATGAGAAGACCAAGATACGCATAAAGGGACTGCTGTAGCAAATACAGCGGCGTTCACACGTGACGCCTGGGGTCAGTGGGATATATTTCATTGCATGTACTTGTCAAGGAAAACAGTGACATTTTAGGCCATTTTTGCTGCTATAGTAGGGTACCACTGCTTAGGTAATCTTATTTTCTTTTATGCTTTAATGTATTTGGTACAGGGTCTACAGGGTCTCACTACACAGATCGGAATCACACTGATCCTCCTGTTTCAGCCTCACAAGAGCTGGGATTACAGGCACGTGCCACCACGCCCAGTCTCAGCTCTCCCCAGGGAGGCGGGCCTGGCATGACAAGCCAGGGGTGGAGCCCCGGTCCCTGTGCCTTCCTACGCAGGCGCTTTAGTCTTCTGAGCTATCTGGCCAGCCCCTTGATTGGGTTATTTTATAATGAACAGAATTTTTGCTTTTTAGCTCACAATTCTGTCCTATATGCGTGGGTTGTGTCTGGTGAAGACATTCTCGTGGCCAGAACAAGATCGAATGTGTCACATAGCTAGGGAGAGCCAGAGGGACCAAACAGGCTTTATTTTTCTTTATTGTCTAAAGTTTTTCTTCACAGTTTAGCAGCAAGTGAATGACTTAATAAATAAAATTATAATAATTGGTTTAAAATACCAGATCTGAAACAGTTTGGCTTGCTAGCCATTAGGAGCAGGGCATACAAGGCATGAAGTCTTACCTTTGGGATTCCGGTATTTTCTGGAATACCAATCCAAACTTCTGCGTGATGTCTGTTCGCCGTTATTTCCTTATAGGTTGTGTCAAGAGAGTAAATTCAATTTCACTTTACTTGCTAGTTGCATTTTACTACTCATGCTGCAGTTATGCAGCGCCATTCTAAGTGCCATTTGTCTGTAACATGTGACACCCCACTGACTTTCAGGAGAACGCTTTGGGGTAGGTTCTGAATGTGGCTGCCAAAGTGTGTTCTGAATTGCTGTATGAAGGAGTTCCACAGCATCGTATAGTCCTATGGCAATCCATGATTCTTAATGTGCTCCCTCTTATACTTCTGAAAAATATTAATGGACTGTGAAAAAAGGTTAGTTGAATATATATATATATATATATATATATATATATATCTCCCCATGGTATAATCCACAGAACAGTAACTCCATCCATAAGCCTTTCTGGAACTGAACCACTTCTGTACCACTTCCTGTAGTGTGGCTGTGCTTTTCTGCCTCACTGTCTTGGTTCATATTTGAAACCCTACTTCATGCCCACATATCTATGCTCTTACTGTTACCTAAAGGTACAGCACAACGTGGCATCCCCGAGAAGATACTTTTATCAGCCTTTGTTTCCTTATAACAATTCCTTCAATTGCTCATGGCTTTTATGATTTTATTTCTTTCATTATTAGCTTGCATTTCTTCTGTTCTACTGTTGAATCCTGGGTTATGTACAAAGTTTGCACCTGGTTTGTTTTAGGCTGTGTGTGGGGGCTGGGGGGATTGGTGAGAAGCACTTTACCCTAGATTGGTTCATGTGGAGTGGCTACTTGGGAACTTAGGACAGGGTTGAGGACATAAATAAGGACAGAGAGGCATCCAGCAGCAGTGAAGAGCTGACACCAGGCACGAGCAGGGGGCCAGAAAGGACAAAACAATTTTGCAGAGCCTGGAGAACACGAGCACCATGGTGGGCAGTCGAGTAGTTCACAGTGTAATGCAGCTGCTGCAAATGTTGGTCACCAAGGCAGGAGGGAGTTGAAAAGAGACACACCTTGTCCCTTTGTCCTGAAGCTGACCAAAGCCAGCTTATGAAGGAGGCACACCGTGCTGTCTATGAGGATTAGACAGAGCAGAGAGTGAAGGGAAGAGACGGACGGGAGGGAGACAGAGCCACCTGCTCCCTGGGGAGGTCTGCTCCTCACCCCTCAACTGGCAGGGTGAACGGTGCCATCCTCTCAAGGTCATATAGAAAGTGCTTAACCTGTGCCTAGTTCTAGAATTATTTTATCTACTCATTATTTTTATTTTTATGACAATTATAACAACTCTATTTGTAGTAACTAGTATAAAAGCTAATTGAGGGAGATATTACATATTGCTTTTCCTTATTTAGTGCAGGGTCTACAGGGTCTTATTATACAGATTGGACTCATAGTGATCCTCCTATTTTCAGCCTCCCAAGTACTGGGATTACAGGTGCATGCCACCATGCCCAGTCTCAATCCCCATCTCAGTGTGCCTCGGCGGTGAGGCCCGCATGGCATGCTGGGAATCGAGCCCCTGCCCCGGAGTCTGCCGAAGCAGGCACTGTAATCCACTGAGCTATCTGGCCAGCCCATATATTGCTTATTTTGTAGCTTACACATCCAGCACAAAACCCCACAATTGGCATTGCTGTAAATTCAATAAATGTTGCTGAGAAAACTACACGGGGCCGTTGAGCGGAGAGAGCAGGGAAGCTAGTTTGGTTGTTTTGTCTGAAATCACCAGTCAGACAGATCTTAAAAGCAGACAAGAATGAGGTAAACTTGAGACTTCTTTTTAATTCTGTCAAATTGTTCTAGGGTGTCACCACCCTGAGGCCTACAGGTGCCTTCGATTCTGTGGAGCTGAGTTGCTGACAGGCAAACTTTCTGTGATGAGTACCCAGCAGCCATTGCAGCAAGCATCAGCAATTTGTCACATGTAAGACGCAGAGTACAAGTGGCCAGGCCAAGGGTAGAGTGGGAGGACGCCATCCTCGGAAGCACTTCGCTTCCTGCTCTTTCAGAGGAATAACCTGTTTTATTTCAAACACTGCAGCACCTGGTTCCTGCTGCCTGTAGCACACAGATTAGGGAAACCACAAGAATAATCACCAGTGTTCTTTTCACTTCAAAGCCCTGAAGGTCACTGAGGAAGGCCAGCTCTCTTGTGCCTGGCACAAGGGAGGCCCGGCTGGACTACTGCTCTGATTCAGAGAAAGCCCTTTCCCAGGAGCAGTGAGAGTGAGCTGAGATTTAGCCAGGAAGCAGGCTCCTGGAGGCAGCAGTACAGAATGGGCTCAGGGTGACTGTCACCGTGACAATGGCAAGGAAGGTCACCTTGGAGCGAGAGCCCGGAACTATTACCAGCAGTTGCAAGTAGACTCCCTGCAAGGAGGGCTAGTTTTCTTATCTGGATTTCTGGCAGATTCAGTTTAGTGAGAAGAGCACTTAGCTTTGGGTCCTGTGGGTTCTGTCAACAGCTGCCTACACTGCTGTCCCCATTCCCCAAGAAATGAAAACATAAACCCAAATTTAGCCAAGATCTCTGAAGTCACCATCCCAACCAGCAGGCCTCACGCTTGCCTGGAGGACCTGACCTTGGGTTCTCTCAGGTTTCCCACATCATTCAAACATGTTGCTTCTTTACTCGAGGCTGTAGGAATTGGTTCTTGTTTAGGCAGCTGTTTAAACTCAGAATGAGGCAAGAATGGGCTTATGCCATGAAACAAAGGGACCTCAGGTCAGAGTATTGGAGGGATTAAGCTGACAATAAAAATGGCTCCTTCCTAGCGATGGCTCCACTCCAGGATGACGTGACAGTTTTCGTGTTAATGTTAAAATAAAAACATCACTTAGCTCTGGTCCAAAAAGCCCTGCGAAGTCTGAGCTCCCTGCTATTATCACCTCTTGGTTCTACGCAGTAGTCTCTCTTTATCCGTGGGTTGCTTTCTGAGGCTGCAGTGGTCAACTGCAGCCTGAAATTCTCAAGTAGAAATTCCAGGACTAAACAGTGAGCACGTTTTGCGTGGCCTGCTGTGTCTGAGCACCACGATGAAGCTGTGTCCTTGCTACCTTCGCCTGCCTAGGACAGGAGTCAGCTCCTCGGCTAGTGTAAATCACCTCATAGCTGCCTCAGGGTGCTTGCTGCAGGGTTACAGCACTTCTTTGCAGGTAACCTTACTTTGTTATAGTGCTCTGAAAGTACCAAAGTGGCGTGATAGTTCACTCTGGTTTCCACTTGAAGAGACACCGAGCAGCTTGGTTTAGCCCACTTCTGGGTGCGTCTGCGTGATTGACTTAAGGGCATTGGGACACCCGCCTGGGGGGTGGTGGCCCCAGCCAATAGGCTTGTGGCCTGGGAGGAAGAAGAAGGGAAAGAAGGAAGTCGTATTTCTGGGCTTCCAAGGAGCTCTGGGCTTCAGCTTCACCTTTGCATGTCTGTCTCCAGGCTTTCAGCAGACTCTTCCGGCTCAGGCGCCTTCAATTCCTGATGAAGACTGGCAGGCGCCTTGAGGTGAGCTCCAGGCCATGGGCCATTGATTCTGACTGGATTCTCCCGCTCTGTGGAGTGCACACAGTGCTTTTGCATTCTTTTACATCTGACTCTGCATGTGGCCACTGTAAACCCACCTGGTAAAGCTCATATACATATATATATATATCTTTTCCTAGCTGATGCAAGGAGTGAGTCAATTAGTTTGGACATGACAGAAAAGAGCTATAAAGTGCTTCTTGTAAATAAAAGTGATAAAAGTTTGGTAAGAGGGGCTGGGGAAATAGCTCAACAGCATGAGCACCTGCCTGGCAAGCACAAAGCTCTCAGTTTGATCCCTGGTACTGAAAAAAGAAAAGTTTAGGAAGATATTTTGAAACAGAGAGAAGCCCATATCCACATTACTTTTTTTACTATGGTATATTCTTATAATTTACTGTTGTGTATTACTAATAGCAAC
>NW_004524625.1:13453139-13468138 GCF_000260255.1 Octodon degus | reverse complement strand
ATATATGAATGATTGGGTGCTATCCAAGTTGTCAGGCATTCACTGGGGGTCTTAGAACACATTCCCTGAGAATATTCACAAGGCAGAGGACTGCTAGAAATAGCATATTTGATAAAATGAGGTTTTCTAAGCCATCTTCTCTTTATGGAATGAGACAGCAGTGTGTCTGTCTCTGTCTCTTTTACAGTGCAATAAAACTGAGCTATTAAAGCCTTGAAACTCTTTCTGAAGGAAAATTAAAAACAAATAAATGACAAGCTTTTGATTTGTTAGACTATTCTTTGAAGGTTTGATTGCTGACTTCAAGGCGAATTCCAATCTTGGCAGCAGCCCTCAGCCCCTGCCCCATCCGGAATTTTATTCTGCTCTTTCATCCCACTCCTGACCTTGCCCCATGGTCTCCAGGCATCAGGGAAACAAAGTTCATTCAGAGGTTTGGTGTTCTTAATCAAAGAATCAGTCTTTGCATTAACTCTAATTGCTGCCTGACTAGAGGAAAATAAGAGGATTAAAACAATAGAGGAACAAAACAAATTGTTTTGTGTAAATTTATAGTTTAGGGTATTTTTAAAAAAATACTTTTCCCATTGATATAGTCGCTGTCCATCTCAGTAGTTATGACCATTTATAACCCACGTTGTCCAGATCCTTCCTACTAGTTACTGGACTTGATCAAATAACTCTAAGCAATAGCAACCTTAATTCCTCTTTTAACCAGTATGATCTTAAAGATCCAGAGTTAACTAATATTCTCACTGAAAGTAGGATTCTCAATCCATGCACTGTGTCACCAGGCTCCCTATGCTGTGGGGACGTCTTCACATGCAAGCAATGGGAAAGTCCAGCTCTCACTGGCTTTGACAATAGCAAGGAAATAAGTGATCTCACTCACAAAGAAGTTTGAGAGCAGGTGACTCCAGGTAGGGGGTATTCAGCACTCCAGTTTTTGCTTCTGTTGGTCTGTACCTATTCTCTATCAATTTAACCTCATTAAAGAAGGAGGGAAAGGGTCGGTCAGACAGCTCAGTAGACCCGGGGTTGATTCCCAGTGTGCTGTGCCGTCCCCGTCCCTGGGGCACACTGAGACAGTGACTGAAACTGGGCATATGTATGCCTGTAATCCCAGTGCTTGGGAGGCTGAAACATGAGGATCACTACAAGTCCGATCTGTGAGTGAGACCCTGCAGGCCCTGTACTAAATACATTAAAAAAAAAAAAAAAGAAAAGATGGAAGGAAAAATGGCAAATATCTTATACAATTACAACCAGGAGAAATGAAAAGGAAGCTTTTCTTTTACATATGTCATAGGAGCAAGAAAATTATACCACTTTCTAGTCCTCCCTTCATATTGTAAAAGTTAGAATCCAGGGGTCACAAGTCACTGCTACATCTGTTTCTGGCAAGAGCATGAAGTTAGCTTGCTTCACTTACGGTAAATAGCATAGAATAACTGGAAGAGCTCTGGAGTAGGGGTCACACATCTTGGGGTTCAGTTTTAGTTCTGTCTCCTTCGTTACAGAAGCTTGCTAACTGATTGGCTTTCCTTAGACCTTACCTGTTCCCTATTGGTTGAACTGAGTTGATGATTCCTACCCTACTGATCTCACGGGGTCATTGTGAAACAGCAGTGAAGTAATGTCTGTAGAAACACTTTCTAAAGACTTAAATGAGTGTTATTACTTCTATTAACATGATTCAAAGAGAACTGATCATGAGATAGCCCTTTAATTACACTTACATGTGATACTTGATCTCATCAACAGAATAGCCTGTGAGAATTTTGACAAATAGTCACCTAATTTTTGCTTTTTTCCTGGTATGTTTATATAATGGGGGGAAGCCATTTTTCTAGCATCTTCATGCATTTCAATAGACTTATTTAAAGTTAGGGCAGCTTAGTAGGACAAGACAGTATATCAGTAGGTGCTCACCAGAGAAACACTCCATATAAGATGTACAGTATGAAGATAGCAGGATTTCCCAGGTAGGCTTATGCTGGCTGCCTGCAGCATCAGGTGTGGGATTACACAAGAGGGCTGTCTGTGTGCCATATGCCAGAAGTATCCATTCAAAGTCTGAAGGCCGGGAACTCACTGCAGAGTCCCCATCAGGTGCATGTAAGGAGGTGAAGGGGTTTGTGCTGGAAACCGGAAGCGTCCATGCTAGAAGCTGGGAGGTGGGTGTCAAAGGTGAAGGTGAGGGCGACCTCTTCTAAAGAAGTGGCCACAAGACTTCTTTCTTCTTTTAATTTCATTCTGGCTGCAAGCCTGTTGGCTAGTGCTCCTCACACCTGGCTGGGTCTTCTGTCTTCAGTAAATACTTCAGCCACACCCAGAGCTCTGCTGATGAATCAGTTGGGCATTTCCTACCCAAGTCTACATGATGAGTAACTATCACAACTACTTATCCTTTTTTTTTTTTTTTAGTATGAGTCTACAGGGTCTACAGGGTCTCACTACGTAGATTGGGCTCATAGTGATCCTCCTGTGCTCGGTCTCCCAAGTGCTGGGATTACAGGCCCATGCCACCACTCCCAGTCTCAGTTTCTCTCTCAGTGTGCCTTGGGGGTGGGGCTGGCACTGCATGGCAGGGATCGGCCACTGTGTCTGCCTAAGCAGGCATTTTAATCCGCTGAGCCGGCCCTACATTATTTTTTAATATTCTTCAAAAAAAAGTTGCCAAGAATATATCAAACAACTGTTTTCTGTACCAATTCAATAAATATTTTTGGAGTGTTTGATGGGGGATGAGAACAAGGTACACACAAGGATAGGGCTGAAACAAACCTCACTGACAGAGCAGGAATTGTAGATAGCAAGGTAGACTTGTCTACAGGTGGCTAGAATAAAATTTTAAGATATAAGGGAAGACAATAGCTAAAGTCCTTAGGAGTGAAGAGATGAAAGCATATAGGTTTAGAAGTAGAGATGTGGTTATAAGTTAGGGAAGACTTCATGGACAAAGTGTGTTTTACCTGGAGGTTGAAATAGTTGTACATGCAGTAAGCAAATTCACCTGGGATTTACATCAAACTTAGTCTGAAGACTTTAATAAGAATGCATAATCAGAAGTATAAATTCCATGAGAAAAGTAATAGAAAACAAAAGTTGGGAAGCTAGGCATTTCAGCTGTATTTTAGAGGGGCTGGAAAGTCAGCCTAAAGAATGTGGACTTTATTCAGTCGGCCATGGGAAGTTCATGAAAGTCCAGCTGATGCAGTGCATGCCTTCAGTATTGTACTTGTGCTTAGTAAACAAGGCAGCTCCAGCAAGGTAGGTGGGAGGGGAAAGAAGAGACTAAAAGATAAACTAAGAATTTGCACATTCCAATCAGACTTCATAAGAACCTGAATCAGATAGTTGACAGCATTGTGATGAAGATAACAAGGTGGATGTGAGACATTGTGGAGGGTGAATGATGGGTCTTGGCAATCATCAGGCCAGCAGAACACAGTTGGCGTGCTGGGAGTCAGGGATTTTTGCATGGGAAAACTTGACTAACCAAAATTCGAATTTACTCATTCTCTTAACTGAAAAGTCCTGAACTTAGATCTGACTTCAGATCTGTGAGATCCCAGGGCTCAAATAATATCCTCCAGACTTTAGGTTCTCTGCCACCTAGTTTTTCTTCTGAGCTGCTTTCATTTTCAGGGAAGTCTCAGAGGCCACTAACTTCTGCTTCCTGAAGATTAAGTCCGATTGAAGAGAAAGTTTCTTCTCCTCATCACTTCTCTGCACCCTGTTGTGCAGGAAGGGTGGCCCACGCACTACCAAAACAACCCCTCGGCCCGTGGAAGATAATTGCTCTCGGGCTTATGCTTGTATCTGCTCTTTTATTTCCTCGTATTATTTAATAATTTCCTTAGGAATGGAGTCTAACTATGGGCTACTACAAACCACTGTTCTATGACCCAAGTCAATTTCACTTTGATGAGTTATTGTGAACCAAAAGATCCTGACTCAAGAATAGTGACTGAGCCTTCTCATTCCATTTCATCAACTATAATTTTCTGAGGCAAAATTCTTGGGGCCTGGCAGACAGCCAAACTAACAAAGTGAAAAGAACCAAGACTGCTTCTACGGCAGCATTCATTAAACAGTACAACTGCTACAAAAATTCTAGAAAGAGTCCAAGCCTGGGTACAGGTGAGGACCATCCGAGAGGGCTAGAAAATGAGGATCTGCTCACCTAGGACTTGAAGCACGTTTGCTTCAGAATGATCTGGGCAGGGCACTGGCTGCCAACCAGATGCTGGATTCTACTCAGAATGGGATGATAGCTCGAAAAGCAACAGGAGCCATCTGCCTGAACATATATATTCTCTGCACACCAGACATGAGATGTCTAAACTGTGCATTTAAATTAAAAGCCTCTGAAATGTCGAAGTGTCCCAGGGAAGTTTACCCCTTTTAGAGTGCTGTGACAGTTCCCTTTAAACAGAATCATGCTGGGAAGTGGGTTGACAGTTCTGTAAGGGCTTCTTTTGCTCCCGATTGGGTGCTGTAGTCTATTCTCACATACTAGGTTTGATTGAAGAACGGATACACTCACTATTACGGTTTGTTGTTAGGGTCTGGCTGTCCTCCCCAAGCCTCATGTAGTCACGGGGGCAGGTTTCCAGAGTTTGTGACTAATTCATGATCCAATGCTGGGATTTTGGGTGTGAGTGAGTGCTGTGGCCACCCTGGGGCAGATAGCCTGGATGTGTCATAAGGAAGGGAGAGCGGCCTGCTCTCTGCCTCTGCTCCTCCCTTTTTACTCTTGCTGTTTTCCACCACCGTGAACTGCTGCCCTCTGCCATGTGCCACCATGCCTTGGAGCCAGTTGAGTTACGGACCAAAACCTCCCTAAACTGTGAGCTAAATAAATCTTTCCTTCTTTAATTTTGGGTGCCAGATAGTTTGTCCCAGCAATGATAGAAAAGTAACTGAGACATACGTTAATCTGCTTTAAAGACAAATGCTGAATTTCATTATGGGAATTTTAAATTTGGGGTCTGTTTTTATGTTGCAGAAAATGTCAAATTGAAAAATGTTGCAGGTACAAATGCAGCCTGAATCAAGCAGTTTCACAAACCCCCATCGGTGTGTGCGCAGTTTAGAACACGCGGCAGAGCCTTTCCTTGACATTTCCACAGTGAGCATCACCCTGCAGCAGCGCTGCCACCCAAAGGAGTCTGGAATGAGATCAAAGGTTTGCAAATGAGAAAAGAGTGGGAAGAACACTTGAGTTTTGGTTCTGCAAACAAATGGCAGCCCTGGGCTAGCCAGAGCTGCTTGTCTTACTAGGCTAAGTAGGGGAGGGGTAATAACTTTTTCCTGTGAGGCCGCGGGCTTGCTGCAGTGGGTCAGCTGGATTTGCAAAGCTGGGAACCTTCTCCGTCCACAGTACCGTAGCGTCCCAAACATTAACAACACTTGTAAAAGGCCAGCTTGGGAGGGAATCATTTCTTCCTCAATGACACAGATTTCTAACTGAGCCCTGAGTAGGCTGTGGACAGGCGGAGGAGAGGGCCAAACATCTGTATTTCCTCCTTTCAGTAGAGTGCCTTTCCCCAAAGTTTAAGAAGGATAGACCAGGGAAGGGAGCTTGCATTTGGTGACCTGACACGTTGCACACTCCCAGGGAGAATTTGTTGAATGAATGAATGAATGAATGAATGAATGAACGAATGTATGAGTAAACGGTAGCATGCCCGAAGCTCCTCTGCTTGCCCGCCTGCTCTGAGCGTCGGCTCTCCTTGTGGTCTTCATAGGACCAGAGGATGGAAACCGCCGTCTGGGTTACGAGTTGGTGGGAGGTAATAAGGCTTACTCATCTTGCTCACATTCAGGGTTTAGAAGGCCTTGGCAGCTCCCTGCAAATGCTCCGAACCCTTTTCCCACAGGGAAAAAAATTCAAGGCAAAGAATTCAGGCATCAAACCTAGTTAAACAAATTTCCAATCCTCTGTTGGATGTGTAACACTCCAAAAAGTTAGGAGCTGTGGAGATTTTCAGTGCTTTTACATGACAACACTCAAGAAACGTTTGTGGGGTTTTTTTGGGGGTTTTTTGGTTTTTTTGGCAGAACTGGGGATTGAACTCAGACCCTCGAGCTTGCAGGGAAGCACTTATTCTACTGAGCCATCTCCTCGGCCCTCAAGAAACTTTTTAATATTCCAAGCCAAAATATAGAAGTGCCTCCTTCCTATGCATGTACTTACTAAGAGGCTGGTCTGGGGGTCCTCATGCGCCTGTGTGGGGTGGGGACAGAGGAGGCTTCAAGCGCTGAGGCTGATGTCAGCGTTTTGGGCATCTGCTGGTGTCATTTGGGATAACACAGGCTCTTCTTTTCTAGCCACTCAGCATTTCATTTTTTTGCATGGGACCAGTTCACAACTTTTAGGATTATCCTTAAATCCGAACATGAAGAATTTTAAAAACGGTATTTTGAAGGAAAATAAAGTAGGAAAAAAAACAAAGGCACTTTAAAAATTAAAAAAAATCAAAGCTGACTCATAGTGCAAGACTTTAATTGAAGAATGGGAACATTCCAAAGAAGTTTTAGGGTGTGTATGTGGCAGAGAGGTGGGGGCAGAGGAGAGGGGCGAGGAGAGAGCCTTGGAGGCTTTGACACGGGAGACTCACATGGAACCCTGGAACAGGCCAGGGGTTTCTCGGTCATCATCCCAAAAATTCCTTGCTTTAGAGGTTGACAGACTGGGCCAGGGATGGTGATCCTGTCAGAGACAAGTGGCCAAACTCACTTACTTAGTACCAAGTGCTTACGCTACAGTTAACCCTGAAGTGTGAGCCTCTGGTTTATGAAGAACAATTCATCCATGAACATCTCTTTTCTTTAGAGAAAAACAAATAGCACGTGTGCCATCGATTCGCCATTTCTGCCCTGAGCTGTGGATCTGCAGGGTTTTCTCTGCCAGGCCCCTTGAGGTGTTATGAGCTCAGCCTTCTCGGCTTCCAACACCAAAACCGACGCACCCCACTCTAATGGGGTCCCAGTGGCCAAGCAGCAGTTTCCCCCAGTTCTCTTAGATATTTTCCTCCAAGACCCGTATGACAGCAGCCCCACATTCACGCTTTTGCTGTAATAAAGCTCAGTGTTCAGGGCACTTCTGCGATAATTACTGGGCTTATTTGTTTAAAACTCTCCAAAATGTTCTGTTTCTTGCTTTGGGTGCTGGATACGTAGGTGTGTTCACTTTGTAGAGATTGTATTTGTGAAGATTTGATGACAATGTACGTACCTTTCTGATTGTGAATTATATTCCAGTAAATTTTTTTTTAAAAACTACATGAAACAACTGATTCAAGATTAAACATTTGAGGGTCTGAGAAAATACTTTCTTACCACACTCCTGAAGTGATTTTAGTTTTTAATCTCATTTTTCCTGTCCTCTTCCTCCTCCTGCTCCTCCTCCTCTTCCTCTTCCTCCTCCTCCTCCTCTTTCTCCTCCTCCTTCTCCTTCTTCTTTCTTCTTTTGCCTTCTTCTTAGGATGAAGTTTCTCTATGCTACCCAGGCTGTTCTGGGTGAGTTCTCAGCCTGAAGCAACCCTCCTGCCTCAGGTTTCCAAGGTAGAGGACTACACGGTATATCCCACCGTATCTGGATTATTGATTAAAATTCTAGGCTCTTCATGATAAGGGGGAACATACAAAGGACTTAAAAAATTAAAACTATTCAAAAATATTATGCAAGTGCTTAATGTCATGTTTCCTGGCCTGTGACATCGGCTCTATTATGAGCACCTATTCTATAAGTTCATTATTTTAGATCATATCAGTTGAACTCATGTCCCACGGCCCATGTTCTTGCTTCTACCTAGTCTAATGAGGGACCACTGTGCTGACCCCGACACCAGCTTTGCCCTGGAGGAACTCATTGCCCACTAGAGGAGATCCTTGAACAATGAGCACCTGTGAGCTCAGTGTGCTCTTGAGCCCTGGGAGAAGGACCAACCTGTATCCTCTTACGCTGGAGACGCAGACGCCGCAGATTCTGGCTTTTGCCTCTGTGCCCAGAGTGCTGTTCCCTGACTCCACACACCCCTGCCCCACCCAGACAACACCGCATTTCTTTTTCCTGAACTCTAGCATGACTCAGTCTTTTAGCGGTTGAGACCACAGAAGAGGCAGGGGAAGCCAGAGGTGTCAGAAGAGACCTTGTGTTGTTATGGCTCAGAGCATGGACTGGAGAACCAAAGCCCCTTCCTACTCTCACCCTTGCTAGGTGCTCACCAGCTGGGGAGAGATTATAGCACCCCTCAGCATCCATGGAGGACTAGATCCAGGACCCAAGCGTACTGATCCTGCAGGACTCAAGTCCCTCATGGCCCTGTGTTTGCCTACAACCTATGTGCATCCGCGTGTCCAGTTCTAATTGTCTAGATCATTTATATAAATGCTAGGTAAATAGTTGTTACACTGTATTTTAAAGAGAATAATGATAAAAGTCTATTTCCTGTTCAGTACCGATGCAGTTTTTGTCTTTAAACTCTCTCCTCCACAACCGGCTGACTTCAAGGATGTGGAGCGTGCAGAAATGGAGGGTGGAGTGTACTACAGTACAGACCTCGCTGAGCACGTCCTTCTCCTTGTAGTTACTGCAGCGAGGAGGGGCATCAATCCATATCCACACAGCACTCACGACACGCTTGTCTGTCACCAGCACCACCACCACCACCTCAGCTACCTGCAGATGTCCTTTGACTCCAAGCAGATAAATTCCATTTCGAAGATCCTCCAGACAGAGCCATGTGGTGGGAGCAGGGTGGGGCCGGAATGACCTCCTTAGGGTAATTCCTCCCAGCCTGCACAGAGGGCAACTGAGCAAATGTCAAAACAAACAAACAAAAGACTTCATTCAGACTGAACAAAACCACAATGACTCAACCCGAGGAGGAAGGGGACAGGACTGGTCCCGGTGTGGCAGGGCCTTTCCCGGAGCCGGGCCCCATCAGCACTCTGGCTCCGAGGCAGCTCCCGCCTTGATCCACACAGCTGCTCACGCTACTCAGGGAAACACTCACAGCAGGACGCGGGAATCACGCGGTGTGCTTGCACCAGAGCACTGAGGGAGCCCGCCCCAGTACTGCCTTCTTCTCTCCTCACCACTTGAAGGAAGTTCCCGGAAGTAGCTCCTGTCACTGTGCAAATTTCGCTGAGGGAGTCCTGAGGAATCCCTAGAGCGCTATGTTGTTGCCTCCAGACCACAAAAGAAGTGGAAGGTGAAGCCAGGCTTTGCGCCATGAGCTCGGCCCTCCCACGCAGACGGGGGCCGTGAGCGAAGCAACGAAGCAATGCCTTGGCAGAGTAAGAAGTCTGGTGAGAGGTTCAGGCACAAGCTAGGGGCCAGGGGCGGCAGGACAGCGCGAATCAACAATTATGAATGCGAGCTTTGGAGAGCGACAAGGCTGAGTTTGAATCTCAGCTGTACTGATCTCATGGCCTGAGCGTTTGTGTCCGTGTCCCTGTCCCTGACTACGCCTATGCTGATGCTCTAACCCCCAGTGCCATGGTACTTGGCAACAGCGCCCCTGAGGGAGTCCTGAGGCTAAATGAGGTGTGAGGGGGGGCCTCACCTACAGGACTAGTGTTGCTGAAGAGACTCTCCATCGCCCTCTTTTTTCTCTTTTTCTTTCTCCCTTTCTCTGGCATGCACACACCAGGAAAGGCCATGTGAAGGATGTGGGGAGGAGGCACACAACTGTACACCAAGCAGAGGGCCCTCAACAGGAGCAGGATTTACTAGGACCTCAAACTTGGACTTTCAGCCTCTAGAATTGGGAGAAATAAGTTCCTATTATTTAATAGGAACTTTGTTTCCTCTGTCAAATGAAGGTAATAAGAGTAAGGCCTTAGAGGATGACCATAGTGATTAGGTCCTGATGGCTCTGGGGGAGGCTTTCAGCCTTTATTGCCAGAGTCCCCATCAACTGAGGGGCAGGGTTCTGCTGAAAGAATGGTGAACTCGAATTACTAATAAGACAATCCCTGCTTGACACAAAGATGCCCAAACTGGTAGAAGTCTATCAGAGAGATGAAAGGGAGGATTCTGGCTTGGAGACAGATTGCTTTTTTGTACCAGGAATCGAACTCAGATCCTTGCACTTTCCAGGCAGGCACTTGTGCCGCTGGGCTATATCCCTGGACCAAGACAGATTTTTAGTGGGGGTCTTTATGGCTTCCCCCTATTCCTGTTTGGATGGATCGCTGGTCCCTACCACAGGAGAATCTCACTCGCTTATGAGCTTTGACAGAATAGCAGCTGTAGTCATCACGCACTGAACCTCCCACTTACCCTCCACTACTGTGTTTTTGTTAAACCAAGGAAATCAAGGCGGAGGCTGCCTCAGGATTTAAGAGCTATTAGTGCGTGTACTTACCGAGGGGCACCCTACCCTCTTCCACTGTGGTTACCTACAACGCATGGGACAGGCCCACTAGTTAGCCATCTTACAGATTGCTTTTCGACTATCTGCTTAAGTCCGCGTGACCAACCTCATTCTGCCCTTCTGTTTCTGGCACTAACTGTGCTGAGCCTGTGCACAGATGCCAAGGGGCAGATTCGCCAAAGGAGATAGGTTGCTGTGTTTATCCTTTGCACTTGGAAAAAAGGTCAGTTAGTCTTTGGTCCTCACTCTCTGGCCTCCTACAGTGCTGGTAAGAGGACTGATATTTGGCAACTGCAAAGCATTTGTGCAATAGAAGGCAGGAACTTCATTTTGATAAAGGATGGGGGGACAAATGGTTAAACCCAGAAGAATATTAAATATATAGCTTACCCCTGCCCCCAAGGAGACATATCTGGTGTGAGAGAGAACACACCCTTGAGAGGTTACAGGAGAGGTTCTGGCCTCAGAGGAAAGCCAGGTTTCTCCACACCCGGGGGGACAGGAGTGACAGGGCACTGCAGATGTCAAGGGTTTCTGTTGCTTACAGAGCCAGTTCTAGAAAAGGACTAGATCTAGGAGAGGACTAAAGAAAGGGTTTGGGAAGCTATAAAGAATTGCAGGGGGGATGAGGGAAAGCGAGAAAGAAAGAAAGAAAGAAAGAAAGAAAGAAAGAAAGAAAGAAGAAAGAAATGATATGCTATGATATGATATATGATATTTAGTACTGTTGACTTCTATTGGTCTATTGAAAGGAATTATGTTTACAAATGTTCTCTTCTTTTTAATTTTTTGACCAATTTTGTATGGTTATATCTGTTAATCTGAACAACTAACTTGAAGAGAACAGTATGCAGCGTAACAACCATTGTTGAATTTCTATCATTTTGTTTAATGAAATTCTGTACTGTTCCTTTTTTTTTTTTACTACTTTTTATTCTCCTTAAAAAATAAAATAAAATAAAGGTGTAAGGAACCGGGTTGTGTGCTCTCTTTCCTGCCTCTGGAACACAGTGCCTGATGTGGGTGGCTTCAAGGAGGTGTGCTTTCATGTGACTCACTTTTTCAAAGGCAATCGGTCCACGGTAGCTAGCTCCAAGGAAGGAGCTTCACGACAAAAGGGCCCGGCAGAGGAAAGAGCTTAGCTCTCTACTGGAGAGCTGAGTATCTCCAGGAGATTAAGGTGAGACAGAAGATTAAGGTGATTAAGGTGAGGCAGGAGATTAAGATGTGGCAAAACTGGCCGGGGTGTAGGTGTGACCCCAGGTCACATGCAGAACAGTTCCCCAAGGCCTGCCCCTGGACTTCCCACAAGAACTCAAGCAGGCTTTCAACAAGGCGACCTCGCCAAGATCAGCCTGAGAGGTGGGTGCCCCACACGGATGGTTCACGCTGAATTTTGCCCTTGGGCTCTCTCAGACATGGACGGCCCACTCTCATGCTATAGGGTGTTCTCCTATTTTTACTTCACTCAATCTCACTGCATTTCCTTCTCTCTCTGGGTAAGGAATTTGAAGAAGTCAGTGTGACACAAATGTCACTGGCAGCTCACTCAGCCCTGGCAGGTGAGCTATGTGTAACCAAGGCAGAGGCATCACTGAAGTCCGGCTCAGAGATGTTAGGAATATCGCTTTGTAGTAATTTTAGAAAAGAGAAAGAGTACACACAAGACCAATGCCACACAGCAGCAAATCCATCAATGTCACCTGGAGCTAGTGGTGGTACAGCAGAAAGAACACTCCAGTGTTTCTGCAGTCAGAAATGTTGAGCTCAAATCCTAATTGTGTCTTTCAGGGACTGTCTAAACTCTAAAATTAGGATAATAAAACCTTCCTCAAAGGCTTGCTGTAAGCATGAACTGTTCTCTAAAGGCCTCTACAAAGGTCATATTGCAACCGAAATGATGATGTCAGAGGTGACATTTATGAGACAGACTATAATACAGTGAAAGAACAACCAATTTAGAATCAGGCAGACCAGATTTCATCAAAAGTCAGAACATAGGGCTGAGGAGGTAGCTTGGTGGTCTAAGCGCCTGCCTGGCATGCACAGAGACCCAAGTTTGATGCCTGATAGCACGTGCTGTGCTGGCCCTGGAGCCCAGGGTGCACCATGCCAGCCCCCAAACCAGGCTTGGTCACGCTTGCCTGTAATCCCAGTGTTAGGGAGGCTGAGACAGGAAGATCACTACAAGTCCAAGCTAAGCAGAAAGATCCTGTACCAAACGAAAAAAAAAAAATTAAAAAGTCAGAACATAGTCTTTCTTTCAGAAACTGTTGGACATTGGGCAAATTTGTCTCAGTGAGAACCCATTTAAAAATTATGTGTTTAATCTACCCTATCGGTAGATGAATTTATGTACTCAGAATCTGAGACAGGGAAAGGTTCAGTGAGCGCCAGTTTCTGTTTTTCTCCCAGCTACTTTAGAAAGGCATCTGTGACCAACACGCAGAACGAAGACAGCTGCTTGTGACAGAAGGCCTTCATGGTGGCTGCTTGAGGAAAGGGACTGTCCCGCAAATGGAAGAGAAATGTCGAGGAGTCAGGGAAACCTGGGCATTGGGGCTGGCCCAGGTTTACTCTTAAGTTTACTGATTTTCCATTGCTGCCTTCATAACTTATCATAAATTAGTGGTCTATTTTTTTGTTTGTTTTGTGTATATTTAGGGAAGGATCTACAGGGTGTTCAGGATCTCACTACTAGATCAGACTCGCAGTGATTGTTTGCAGCCTTCCAAGAGCTGGGATTACAGGCGCGCAGCACCGCCCCCAGTCTCATTTGCTGTCTCAGTGCACCGTGGGGGCGGGGCCGACATGGCAGGCCCGGGGATTGTACCCCCAGCCCCTGTGCCTGCTTGCAGGCTCTTTAATCCACTGAGCTATTTGGCCAGCCCAAATTAGGGGTTTAAACAACACATTTATCTCCCAGTTTCTGGAGGATAAAATTCTAATGGAGGTCTCTCCAGCCTAAAACCTAGATAGCAGCAGAGCTGTATTCCCAACTGGTAGTTCTGGACAAGAATCCACTTCTAAGCTCATTCAGGTTGTTGGACAAACCAAGGTCCTTCCTTCCCTTGTCTGTTAGCTGGAGACCATCCTGAGGCCCAAGAGGACTAGCTGCGGTCCTTTCACACTGCCTACTACATTCTCCAGCATGTACACCCAACTCCAGGCTTTGGACCCCACGTCTTTCTTGTCTTGAATTTCTATGACTTGTGCTGTGTGTCTCTTCTGTCTAACCAGAGAAAGTCCTCTACTTTCTCGGCCTTCTGTGGTGAGATGTTTCCCACTCAGATGATCCAAGGCAATCTCTCCATTTGAAAGTTCTTATCCCTGATTGCCTCTGAGCTATTTCTCAAGTTCCACAATTATGGTGTGAATGACTTCAGTGAGGGGCTTGCTATCTACCACGAGCTCACTTTCCATATGGTACCTCATTTCATCCTCTCAGTAATTCGACACAATTTCATTCTGTCAGTCCCTCTGTGACACAGGAAACAGAGACCCTGACATGCTCATTAGCTGCCCTGAGTCACTTACTGTGGAAGTATAAGAGGCAGAATTTGAACTTGAATCATCTGAATTCAGACACAAGTTTCTGTGAAAACTTGACTCTACAAGAAAAAAACTATCTATTAGACTGTAGGCCTTCGGGTGAGAGGCATGGATCATTTTTGTATGCAGAAATGTTCCATGCAATCATATGGGGAAGAAAAAGATCTTAACTGCAGATACTCTGTGGAAGACTGAGAGGTATTTGGAAAGCGTTGGTTAGAGACTTTCATGGATAACAGCAGGCAGATTAAAATTTTAATGAGTTGTGAACTGGTCTCGAGAATTATATCCTTGGGAGCTTGTTTGGAGGTTCTAGCAGGGGAGCGCAGCTACTCGGATACCCTTGACCGAGGAATGGTCCTCCACTGTCGGGGGTGGTCGTCCTCTTCGACTGAGTGGGGGCCGGGGAGATAACTCAGTAGAATAAGTGCCTTCCTGGCAAGCACAAGGGCCTGAGTTCTATCCTCAGTTCCTCAAAAAAAAAAAAAAAAAAAAAAAAAAGAATTATATCCTTGGAAGGTATCTAGTGTAGTCTGTCTGGGCCTGGTGTGGAGATACGACCACAGGGTAAGTAGACACACATTGGTAGGCTGCATTCTGGGAGATTTCAGGACAAGATGGCTCCTGGTGGTTCACCTTACTTCATTTAATTAGTCATCATGGACTGTTCAGTGTTCATCTTTTTGTTTTTACTTTTTTTTTATTCTAAAGAGCATAAATAATTGAAAAAGATTAAGAATTTTATAATTTGATAGAAAATGCACATATATCATGGTGGTATGTTTTTTTTTTTTTTTTTGTTTTTCAGAACCGGGGATTGAACTCAAGCCCTTGCACTTGCCAGGCAAGCGCTTATTCTACTGAGCCATCTGCCGGCCCAACAATTGTTTGTCATATCGCGTATTGTTACCTTCAAAGTAGTTATTTAGATTACCAGATGTAAGCAAGTAAAATTGTCCAAAAAATGAATAAACAATAATTGTTCCTTTCAATAAACCAACAGAAATTAGTAGTACAATTAATACAATTGTCTTAATTACATACAAATATTAT
>NW_004524625.1:13438781-13453039 GCF_000260255.1 Octodon degus | reverse complement strand
TTCCCCCTTCCTTATTTTTTTTTCCTTTCCCTCATCCCAGTGGTTTCTTTCCTTTTCACAATATCCATTATAGCTTTCAGATTTTATTTGCTCTTTCAGTTTTTTACACTAGAGAGACAAGACAATGTTTACACACGTGGGTCTGATTTACTTAACTTACGAATATGGTCTCTAGTTGCATCCATTTATCTATAAAGGCATTAAGTTTATCTTTCTTGCTAGCTAAATAATACTCCATTGTCTAAAAATGCCACATCTTTTTTATCCATTCCTCAGCTGATGGGCATCTGGGTTGCTTCCAAGATTTCACTGTGACAAATTGTGCTGCTATAAACATGGGTGCACATGTATCCCGGTGGTATGATATTTTCGGTTCTTCTGGAAAAATACCCCAGAGGAGACTAGCTGGGTTGAACGGGACTGTTAACCCTATTTTGGGGGGAATCTCCACACTGCCTTCCACAGTGATTGCATCAGTCTGCGCTCCCACCAACCGTGCAGAAGGGCTGCTTCAGCCCCACAGCCCCGCCCTGAAGTGAGACGGAATCCCAGTGATATTTTAATTTGCTTTTCTCAAATGGTCAATGATCTTGAACATTCATTAATGTACTTATTTTCCCTTTGCTTTCTTCATCTGAGAAATATGTAGTCACCTCAGAGGCCCACTGTTTGACTGGGTCTTTGAATTT
Organism: Octodon degus; assembly: GCF_000260255.1. Lineage (NCBI taxonomy): Eukaryota > Metazoa > Chordata > Mammalia > Rodentia > Octodontidae > Octodon > Octodon degus. Next base: position 13,452,350 of record NW_004524625.1, on the reverse strand, counting down.
GGGGGCTCTGATTTATAAAAATTCTTTATATGTTCCACATAGAAGTCCTTTGTCTGAGGGACAGTTGACTAAAATTTTTTCCCAATTTGTGGGGTTTCTTTTTACTGTGTTTATGGTTTCTTTTAATGTGCAAAAGCTTTTCAAAAAGATGACATTCCAGTTGTTGATTCTCTGAAATATTTCCCTCGCAGTCTGGTTTTTGTTCATGAATTCTCTACCTACCCCAATGTCTTCAGGATTTCTATGCGCTTTCTCTCCCAGCAGATTTAATGTTTCTGGTTTAATATTTAGGTCTTAGATCCATTTTGACTTTAGTTTAGTGCATGGTGATAGACAAGGGTCTAGCTTCAGCCTTTGCCATCTGGAGAGCCAGCTTTTCCAGCACTATTTATTAAAGAGCCTGTCTTTCTTCCAGTGAGCATGTTTGGCTCCTTTGTCAAAGATCAGGTAGCTGAGTGCATTTGTAGTTGTGTCTGCAGATGGAACGTTCATCTTCTCAATGAAATTCACTGACGATAAAACGAAGGCTGCAGTTACAGTCACCACGAAGGATGAAAGCGATGTTGACAGGAAATTTTTCCCATTAAACTTGGCAGCATGTCATGGGACAAGGCATTCAAAACATTGATTGTCACTATGATAAGAAGATCTGGATAGAGCTATCCTAATTAAAGACGCCTGCAGCAGATAGGACAGAAGCAGGTCATACCGAAGATGAAACGTGGTGGCAGGCCTGGCCACTGTTTTCTGCATGTGCAGAGTCGCAGATGTTACAAGCCTCTGTGCCTTGGGGAACAGCTAAAGGGAAGCCTCTGCTGGGGCACTTTCCTACTTCCTGGGTACCAGAGAGCAAGGAGTGGTTTTGAGAGAAGCTGAGGCGGAGCTCCACAAGAATGGGTTTGGCAGGACTGGCCAGATAGCTCAGCAGACTAAAGCACCTGCTTAGGCAGGTGCAGGGGCTGGGTTCCATCGCAGGCATGCAGTAAGGGTGCTGGCCCCACCCCAGGGCACACGGGGACAGTGACTGAGACTGGGCTTGGTGACCCAATCCCAACACTTTCAGCAACAGCAAGGTCCAGTGATGAGATCAGCTTAGCTCCTATCGCTAACTGCTTCTGTCCTATCTGCTGAGGCTGAAAACAGGAGAGTCACAACGAGTCTGATCTGTGTAGCGAGACTATGTAGTCCTTGTACTGAATACATTAAAAAGGGAGCAGGGAGGGAGAATAAGACAGCAGAATGAAATGCATTCCAGGGAGAGCAGCTGTTATCCCTTAAAACTTGCCAGCCCTCCCACCCTGCTCAGCTGGTTGATGCTGGGCCCGCCCAGAGGGCGATGTAAATGCACCGTGTTTCTCCCAGCAGAATCTCTCAGGGCCCTCCTGTTTCTCCACGACACATTGCACTTATTGGGTATGCTGGTAACTACTGGGCTCCCTGACTTTTTTCTCCAAATCTTGAGCTCCACCTCTAGTGGAGTCACTTGAGAAAAACAAAGACTGCTTCCAGAAACAACTGCTAGCCTTTTCAAGGTCTAAGTTCTCTTTATGGCCTAACCCCCTACAAATTTACAGCAATTGCATATGACTCTGTTGCATTCATTTTTTTTTTTGTTGTTTTGTTTTATTTTGTATTGTTTAGGGACGGTCTGAGAGAATGTTTTCTCTCCATGTGACTCTCCTTAGACACACTCTATATCATTGATCACATTCTTCTGTGGCCCCATAATCTCCTCGATCAGAAAATTTGGGACACAACTGAGTTACATGATGTTGCAGTACAGGTTCTCCTATGTCCTGAGTCTTCACTGACCTTGAAAGACTAGGGCCAAAATGTTGGCTGTCCTTGAAGCCCTTCTTTTTCTCTAATTTTTAGTTGCAAACTTAGGTTGTTAACCCTCCAGAAAAGAAGCTTATTATTATTACCCTACAACATAGGCAATTGAGCTTAGCCTCACTATCTGTCTGAATATCAAACATCTTAAGCATAATATGGAACAGGTATTTTCCATTAAGTATTGATATGTTAAACTTTAAGTCCCTATAGAATATGAAGAAAAAATTTAAATAATTAGAAAAATAGGAATAAACAGTTACATATTTTTACACAGAGATTTAGAAATCTAACCATATACAGCATTATAGCAGGACAGTCCTGTGACTTTTTTTTCTTGTCTCTTGTTTTCCTTTATTACCTTTTTTTTAAACAAACATTTACTTGAGAGACAGTATGGCAGTAATTTGTATATCATGACAAACAGTACGTATTTGGAAGACCAGAATGACATGGGTCTACAGGGTGTTCAGGTTCTCACTACTAGATTGGACTCATAGTGATCCGCCTGCTAACAGCCTCCCAAGAGCTGGGATTACAGGTGCGCACCACCATGCCCAGGCTCAATTGTCATCTCAGTGCAGACCAGGGGCAGAGCCAGAATCGAGCCCTGTGCCTGCTTGCAGATGCTTTAATCCACTGAGCTATTTGGCCAGCCCTCTATTGCATTCTTAAAATCCTTGGGTCATTGTGAAAATCAAAGAGAATCTCATTTATATCCTCCAGGTAAAGAAACTTGGCTACAGCAATGACAAATGCTTTTCTGCCTTGCTGCATTCACTACCATGCCCCGCCCCCCACCCCACGATCAACTTGTATCACCCAGCTGAACTGAATCAGGTTGGTGCTGGGGTGGAAGTCCACCAATATCACATAGAAGGAGAGCCCGTGGGGCGGATGGCACGCTGTGGATTGTCCTGGAGAAGCGGGTCACACTGGGCTTCCTGATAGGAACTGAGCCATTCACGTCATTGGAGGAGCTCAGGACCTTGCTGTTGCTGAGGATGGCTGTGGTTATCTTCAGGGGAGCTCTAGGTCCTTACCTTAATGGCACTTTCTGGCCCCAGTGCAGATCCCTCAGCCTGCTGGTGCAGACTTTCTGGCTTCCACCGTTGACCTTTGTGGCTTCCCTGGCAAGGACTTGCATGAGACAGTGTCATGGGCTCTGGGCTCTCAGCGGGATTCTTTGGGTCTCTAGTGTGTGGACAGATCTCCTGCACTCTTGCATTTGACTCTTCGGGTGAATATTATAAAGTAACCCTACAAATTATGTGTCTTGTATTAAATCCTTTCCCTTCTAAGCCCTGAACACAACAGGAAATACTGCTAATTGGTGGCGTATTATCCTATCAAGCTTGATCATGGTTTCAAAAATCTGTTTCAACACAGTCCTCCCAGTGCCTCAGAAATGGTGCCAAGGTTGATTCCTGGAAGTAGACAAGAATTAGGAAAAAGAGTTCTGAAGTCCATGAAACGTTCTCTGTAAAAAGAGGAGGAAAAGACTGAAAATGGAGTGGATGAGGAGACTCGGATGAGGATGAAGATAAAAAATTATAATGTACTATCAGGGCTTGCAAGGGAATAGATGTAATACAGGACACAATTTATGGTGTTGTTTTATAATATTCACCCAAAAAGTCGAGTGCAGAAGAGTACGAGAGATCTGTCCATGCACGAGGTCAGCGAACGCACCTGCGGGCCTGGATTCCATGGCACCAGCCTCCATGAGTCCAGCTGGAGGTCAAGAGCACATCTGGCGCACGTCTGCATCAAGGATCTGCGCTGGGAAGGCCCAAAGGCCAATGCTAGAGTCTAGAAAGCCTGTGTCAGTTGGGTGAGCAATCTGTGCCACCAGGCTGAAGTTCTACACGGAAGCCAGGAAGCAATGTTCAAGGAAGGACCAGTGCTGCCCTGAAGAGCACTGTAGCCCTCCTCAGTGACAGCGAGGACCAGGCTCCTGATGATGACGGCTGAGTTCATGTCAGGAAGAGCAGCACGACAAGCTTCTCCAGGAGAACCAGCAGCACACCACCTTGCCCTCCAGTTCTCCTTTTACGCTGTTGGCCACAGTCCTCATGTGGGCTTCCCCAGCGGGACCATGGCGATTCAGTTCAGCTGGCTGTTGTAGACTGAGCACTAGTTGATCTGCTACAAAAAGGCAGTTAAGTGTTTAATGAGCCGAGAGAGGGCTGTTAGCGGAGCATGGGGCTGCAGCAAGACTGCAGCGGTTCTGATTAGTAGGGTTCTTGGAATATATTCCAAGTGTGTTTCTTAGAATGTGTTCTTAAGCATCATACATACAGGATGTGTGTATACTGTTTTCTGTGGAATTATTAAAATAGAACAAGTTAGATGTGCTGTGAGTACTTAGTAGTAGGGAGTTTTGTTAGTTTAATTTTAGTGCATCTGTGTTGTGAAACAATATTACATTAAAAGGGCTCTTCACCTTAATAGACTCCTGAATCACATTAGTTCAAGCAAAGAAAGAAATGGATTTGTTGGCGTTTACTAACTAGTGCAAGTGATGAGTGCAGAGGCTGTCGGGTTGCAGCAGGTCCGAAGCCCCAAACGCACACGTCCTGCGGGCTCTGGCTGCCTCCCTCCGCGTTCCCGCTCTGCTCTTCCACCCTGTGGGATGCCTTCTTTTTTGGAGAGCATCTCCTTACATAGGAAGAGAGTTGGCACCCAGAGCTGGCGACACTCCTCGACACTTCAGTCTGACACGGGAGAACACTTCTTATCTCTGCCTAGAGATCAGGTTCCTCCCTGAAAGAGGCCAATGTCCCTCTTCGGGTTACTTGCCCATCTTACAACCTTGTGCTGAGACCACAGAGCTGGAACCAACCTGTGATTACCCTGACTCCATGTGCCTTCATCGACAAGCCCACCAAACTCATGTGCTACAGGGAAAAGACATCTTGTCTCTCTCACATACACACACACACACACACACACACACACCTGCAAACATTTTAACGAGAGTGTGTAGATCTGTATTATGGGCATGGAGGCTGGAGGCTTGGAGTGTTGGGAGGAAAGACTGAGATCCCATCATGGCTGTGCTGTCCCCTGTGCCGGGATTATCCCCATTTTGTCTTTTCCATTTGGATAAATTAATAAATTCTTGTAGCAGGGAAAATAATAACTTTCCTCAAAATTTTCTCATATTAACCCCCAGAGTCTGTGATATGTTACTTTATACAGCAAAAAGGAGTTTGCATGTGTCAGTAAGTGAGGAATCGTGGTACTCCAGATCAGCTGGATTAAAAAGATAATAATAATCTGGATTATCTGCACAGGCCCAGTGGAAAGATGCTAAAGTACACTGTGAACTAAGCAAAGCAAGTTGTGGAGTGTAATGTAGAATATAATTCCATCCTTACTTAAAAACCTGTTTCAATATATATATATATATGAACCTGGATGATGTACTTCAAAATGTTCATGGAGTTGTTTCTGAGGGTTTTTCCCTTGCTTGCATGTGGCTTCTGAATTTTCTACCATGGGCATAGGTTAATTACATAATTTAAAACTATTAAGTCCAAGAGATGAAGAGGAAGAAGCAGTCATCAAAAGGAAAGACGAGGTGGTATCCTAAGAAGGAAGTATTTTGGAGAAAAATGTGTTTATCTATTAACATGTTTGGCTGTTCATGGGGGCACATACCTGTAATCCCAGCACTTCAGAGGCTGAGGCAGAAGGACAACTGTGAATGTGAGACCCACCTGGGCTACAAAGTGAGTTCAAGGCCAGCCTGAACTGCGTGAGACCCTGTCTCAAGAAAGACCCCCCAAGATAAAAATAAGTATGAATGTGTTTATGTGCATGGGGAGCACTGTGGCCTAGTTATTGGGTCCAGGGGAACTGAAAAAGGAGAAGTGCTTGCATAAAGGGGAAAAGAGAGAGTGGGATCTCTCAGATAAGGGCTGGAGGAGGGAAATAGTTCACTAATTCCAGGAGAGAAAATATTGAATTATTGTCTATCTATCTATCTATCTATCTATCTATCTATCTATCTATCTATCCATCTCTCTGTCTATCTGTGTTCAAATCCTTAAGACTTAAGACATAATTAACCAGTGCTGATGCTGGGAAAGAGAGCTATCACTGTCATTGTTCTGGGTTTTTTTGTTTGTTTGTTTTTTGTTTGCTTGTTTACGATTTGTGTATTTATTTGGTACAGGATCTCGCTATGCAGCTCAGACTCCTCGTGATCCTCCATCTCAGCTTCCCCGGGACTGGGATGATAGACGTGCACCACCACACCCAGTTTCAGTGGCTGACATGGCACACCCAGTGATAGAACTCCAACCCAGGCCTCTGTGCTTGCCAGGCAAGTGCTTAGACTGCTGAGCTGTCTCCCCAGCCCCATGTCACTGTCATTGGTTGAGCCATGAGGCAGCTCCCTCATTTTCTCAAGAATGTGGAGTCAGTAGGAAGAGCAGAGAGGAAGATGGCACAGGTAGAAGAAAAGCCTCTCTGGGACCCAGCTCTGAAGTGAGAAGTGAAGCCCACAGTAGGAGCAGAGAAAACAACTTTAGTGAAGCAGAAGGGTACGGCAAGCTGTGCCTTCTCCCTGAGCAGAAAACCCCACTGTGTGGAAGGCGCGGCTCAAACCTGCAGCCCCACAGAGATTGCTGGTCAGAGGCCTCCACAGAGAAATGCACCTGTGGAATAGAGCAGTGGCTACAAAGGACTACAGGGCTGTGAATAATCTGGGCCTGCGCATCTCCCAGGTCTACAGGGCTGTGAATAATCTGGCCTGCGCATCTCCCAGGTCTACAGGGCTGTGAATAATCTGGGCCTGCACATCTCCCAGGTCTACAGGGCTGTGAATAATCTGGCCTGCGCATCTCCCAGGTACAGGCAATTGGCCAGCAGCCATCTTGGAGAGGAGCCACTGAGCTCTGAACTCAGAGCAGCGGTGGGCTGGCTCCCTCTAGAAGCTCCCAGTGTCAGGGTGAGTGGAGTGAGTTCAAACTGGCAAAAGGTCATGGAGCGGAGTTCCAGCTGGCAGTGGCTGAGCTCAAGCCCGCAGGAGGTATACAGAGTGCTGCAGGCTGAACACATCTGGCTCTAGTCTCACATCCAGGAACCAGCTTAGACTTCAGTGAAACTGAAGATGAAAGCTTGTTGGGATTATCCACCACCCTACCGTAAATCTACCGCTGGCTTTCTGCGACCACCCAACTTGCCTACCAGTGACAGCAGAGACATGCCTTGAAGTAGACATTTTTTTTCTTATTTTCTGTCTTCCTCTTTTCTTGCTTTAATTTTGTTTCTTGTTTTTTTTTTATTGTTCCTGTTATATGAGTGTGAACATGGCTTTTAGTTTTGTCGTCGTTCTATTTGGTTCTTGTTTTTATTTCTTCCTCTCTCCTTCCCTTCTGTCTTCTTCACCAGTTTCCCAAAGGGTATGTGTGATTGTCCTTTGTCCCCCAGCCTTGCTCCTAATCTCTCCCTCTTCTGTTTCTCTATTTTTCTTCCTAGTCCCTTTTAGCTTTTCTCCCCTGAGGGTAAGATTGCCATCCTGAGGGAATGTTAATGTGTACAATTTTCTGTTTTAGATCTTGTTATACCATCACATCTCTAATTAATATAGTTAAAGGTGGCAGATTAATGTTCACCACAGTTTTCCTTTTTCAAAAGATGTGTTTGGTGCTATTGTTATTGCTGATTATACTACTTTACCTAAGGTGACATAGTTGTCCTAATTAATTGTTCTTCCTGGAATAACAACACTGAGATTGTGTATCCATCATCAAAATACTATAGGCCAGTGCCAAAGAACCAGGAGTGACGGCAGAGAGGCAGCAACTTCTCATCCCTAATAAATTGAAGAAGCAGGACCTTGCAACAGACTGAAAACCCAAAAGCCAGCTACACCTGGAACACGTATATGAGAAGTAGTTATTTTCTGAAGGGTTCTAAATACTACCAGTAAAACTACTGGACATAAGCAAGTTAGAAGCACCAACCCAGGAGTTAAACTAAAAGAAAAATAGAAAATGAAAAGATACTTAAGCAAGATGCAAGCCAGACCTCCAGCTCACCAAAGCAAGCTCAGAGGAATGAGGCAGAACAATTCAAAGACTGTAATCATTTAATATGATTATAAAGAAAAAATCAAGTAAAAAATTACCTACACTTCCTTCAATATGCTTATGCATGTTGTTTCTTCTTCCCAAATTTTTCCTTGTTGTCTATATGTTTGCCTGTGTACACACAAACACACATGTATAAACACACACACGCACACACACACCAGACATCAGATTGTATTGTGTTTAATTTATATGTTAACTAATGTAGTTATAAAATTAAATTCATTGTGATAAATTATAATTATTCCGATATTTTTCTAGCCTCATGATTTAGTGACTGTTGAAGAAGGTGAGATAGGACAAAATGGAATCAAGAATTAAGGATAAAGAAAATTTGCAAAAAATTAAACACTTTGAGGCCCTAATGAGTTCTGAAAATTATTTGGAAGATCCATTGAGGCTTACCCATTTCCTTTCTGAAAAGACTGAGAAGAGCTTGTTAGTTGAGTAGATAAAATGAAGGTCTCAGTAGTGCCTTCCCTTGAGGAACTTCCCTCTCTAAAAAGGCTTTGGAGCCATGGATATAGCTCTGGGGTGCAGTGCCTGCCTGGATAGCCCAAAGTCCTGAAAGAAAAAGAAAGGAAGGAAGGAAGGAAGGAAGGAAGGAAGGAAAAGAGAAAGAAAGAAAGAAAGAAAGAAAGAAAGAAAGAAAGAAAGAAAGAAAGAAAGAAAGAAAGAGAAAAGAATGAGTATTTGTCTAGAGCCTGAAAACTATTCTGGCCAATAACATCTATTGTCACATGGTTTCAAAGGTAGTGGGAAGAGAATGTAAAGGAAACCAAGAATTGTTTATTCAAGTCAACTATTAATTTGGGGGAAGCAATTTCCATGCCCAAGCCAACCTAGAGTTGATCCAAAAGTCAACAGTTCAAAGAACAAGAACACAGGCCAAATATCCAAGGCTGACATTGTCTGGCAAGGACTTTTGCTTGGGGAGGATGTGAACACAACTGAACCCTATCCAGTATCCAGCTCAGCCTCCCCCTTGTCTGGATGTGATTGCCAACAGTGTCATAGCCCCAGTGTGTCTCTGGCCAGAGGCCTTGCCACAGGAGCCAGTGCTCACAGAATCAAGAGGGACAGACACGGGGGGGGGGGGGGGGGGGCTCCACTCTGCAACAAGGACATGCCCAAAGCAGGCATGCCACATATAGTTCCATGAGAAAAAAGCCTTTTCCAGGTGACATCTTATTCCACCCTGATGCCACTGTTTGGAATAGCCATAGATCCTTCTTTGCAACCCATATTCAGAGCTCCACAGGAAACACCCAACCCATTAATCAATTTATATACCATTGATATGTTTTAGTATGTGGGTCTTGCTGAGGAAACAACACAAAATGAAAGAAGGACTAGGCATAAAGTAAGAGAAATCTGAGGCTGAATCCCAATTAATCCACTTATAAGTTGTGTGACCTTGGACATGTCTCATACGCTTTGTATATCTTAATTTTGTTATCTGCAAAGAGAAGCCCAAAGTACTTCTCATTATTTGTCAAGTGATGTAATGGTATCCTCAAGAACCACTACCAGAAAAAGTGATACCTCCTATCAGAGGTCACAAAACAGAGAGGATCACATAGCAAATTAAAATGTTTGAATCACATAGATTCTATAATCAATCTGAAGTATAGTGAGAAGCAAGGCAAAAACCATGGGCGGGGCCAGGCAGATGGCTCAATGGAATAAACACTTCTCTGGCAAGCACAAAGGCCTGAGTTCAATCCCTGGTTCCACAAAAAAAAAAAAAAAAAAAAAAAAAAAAAAAAGGCACTGGGAGACAGGGTACAATCCATGTCAAAGACCCTATGATGTGGGCACTGTAGTGTCTGGATGTCCTGTCTGCTGTATTAGCTTTGCCTAATGATGATTCATTTTGGAGTTTTTAAAAAATAATTTTATTGAGAAAGAAGTAGCAATGAGACAGTTTCAAAACAGGTTAGTACGACAGTTACGATAATCAATACATTGCATATTGTTGTCTTTGTAGTAGTTATTCATAGTACAAGATGCAGACATGATATCTTATATAAACACCATTAGTTCAAAACTTTCTTCTCATTAAACTCAGAGATACTAGCTGTATATCTATGCTAACTATTTTGTATATACAGATATATATATATTTTTTTTTTCACTACAAAATGGTCCTTCTTTTATTCTGCTTTTTTGTTTACTTTTGTCAGAGATGGGAATTCCATTGCCATTCATATGTTGTAGGTGCATGAATTCAGCAAAGTAATACAATATAGTCCAGTAGTCTATAAGAGTAGTGGGTTATCCGCATGACTGGCAATGTCAGAAGTTGTTGACTGGAGCCTTTTATAGCTCAACATATTAATATGGCTTAATTATATGTTTATAATTCATATAATACTTCAGTTTTATACTTTACTGCTGGATGATTAAGAACAAGAAAAAACAAGACCTATATAACAAAAAATGTAACTTTTGTACCTGACAATGTCAGTTAAATCCCCTCAGGACTTACCTTGAAACCCTGTACCGCAGTTTGGAGATCCTTTGTCAGTGCCAGCCATGTGGATGAGTCACGGCCATTGCTTGACCAGTTTGCTTTCTGTGAAAGCCTGAAAGAATGTTTTCTCTCCAGCTGACTCTCCTTAGGCACACTCTACATCATCAATCACTTTCCTCTGTGTCCCCATAATCTCCTTGATCAGAAAATTTGTCACATCACTAACTTACAGGATGTTATAGTACAGGTTCTCCTATGTCCTGAATCCTCACTGAACTTGAAAGGCTAGGGCCAAAATGTTGGCTGTCCTTGTAGCCCTTCTTTTTCTCTAATTTTTTAGTCTGTGAACTTAAGTTGTTAACCCTCCAGAAGACAAGCTTAATAATATTATTACCCTAGAACATGCTACACTTTGAATCCATACAGAATGTGAAAAAATAAAAAAAATTTTAAAATAGAAATAAACAATTACAATCTTTTACACAGAAATTTAGAAATGTGACCATATACAACATTGTAACAGGACAGTCCTGTGACATTTTTTGTCTCTTGTTTTCATTTATTACCTTTTTTATTTTTTTAAAAGACAAACATTCACTTGAGAGAGAGAGTATGGCAGTAATTGATATGACATTAGAAGCAGTATGCTTTTAGAAGACCAGAATGACAGACATTCCAAGCATGGCCCTAGTATTACACATTGCTTTCCTCAGTGCAGTTGCTTAGTTCACACATATCAGCATATAGAGTTAGTCAGGGTGAGAATCCTAACAAATAACTGCTCATTTCAAAAACCTGCTGAAGATTCTCAGGATCATTGCCTTGCCCATCTTATGTATGTAAATGTATGGTTTTGCACTTGCCATGTTTCTTAGCTTTTCTCCTTGCTCTCTCTTTGTTGTTTAATCTGTAAGTTCTCACTTTCCTTTTAATTGTGTTATACCTTTCTATTTTTATTTCTTCTTTCAAGTTCTTATACTAGGACAACTATATGATATTTACACATATGGGTCTGAGTTATTTCACTTATGAGTATATCTTCAAGTGGCATCCACTTATATATGAAAGCTTCCAGTTTATCATTCTTTATAGCTGAGTAATACTCCATGGTATAAAAATACCACATCTTTTTCATCTATTCCTCAGGTGCTGGGCTTTTTGTTTACTTCCAAGATTTGACTATCACAAATTGTGCTGCTATAAACATAGGTGCACATATATCACTATGGTATGATGTTTCCAATTCCTCTGGGAAAATCCTGAGTAGTGAGATAGCTGGATTGAATGGTGTTTCCAGTCCTAGTTTTTTAAGGAGTCTCCACACTGATTTCAATAATGGTTACACCAGTCTACATTCCCACCAGCAGTGGAGAAGGGTTCCTTTTTCCCAACAGCCTCTCCAACATTTGTTTGGCCATTCTTTCTGGGGTGAGATGATATCTCAATGTTGTTTTGATTTGCATTTCACAGATGGCTAGTGATATGGAGCATTTTTTAAATATATTTATTAGCTTCTATAATTTCATCCTCTGAGAAGTGTGTGTTCATCTTGGATGCCCATTTCTGGATTGGGTCTTTAAATTTAGGGGCCCTAGTGGTTTTTAGTTCTTTATCAATTCTAGAGAGAAGACCTTTGTCTTAGTGCTTATTAGTTAAGATTTTTTCCCAATTTGTGGGTTGTCTTTTCACTTTGATGGTAATTTCTTTTGACATGCAAAAGCTTCTCAATAAGAGGAGGTCACAGTTGTTAATTCTTTCAAATGTTACCCGTGCAATTTGATTTTTGTTCATGAATTGTTTGCCTACCCCTGTGTCTTCAAGAGTTCCTCCTACTTTCTCTTCCAGGAGATTTCGTGTTTCTGCTTTAATGTTTAGATCTTTAACCCATTTCAACTTTAGCTTAGTGTATGGTGATAGACCTTGCTCAATTTTTAGTTTTTGGCATGTAGAGAGCCAGTTTTTCCAGCACCACTTGGTAAAGAGGCTATCTTTCTTCCAGTAAGCATGTTTGGCCCCTTTGTTGAAGATCAGGTGGCTGAATGTGTTTGTAGTTGCTTCTGCATCTTCTAATCTATCCCATTGATCCTTAGGTCTATTTTTTTTGCCAATACCATGCTGATTTTCTCACAGTAGCTCTGTAGTATAATTTCAAGTCAGGAATTATAATGCCTTCTGCCTTGTCTTTGTTGCTCAGGATTGCCTTTGCTATTCTAGGTCTTTTCTGGTTCAAAATAAATTTTATGAATAATTTATCTAGGTCTGTGAGGTAGTCTAATGATGATTTGGTTGCAAACTAGAGTTGTGGTTGGAGGAAAGGAGCCCACAGATACAAAGTGCCTTGGCCAAGAACACTTATATATTTGACAAACTCAGAGACCAGTACCCTTGAACAATAGCTGTAGCTTGCCGGTTAGCTGGCTGAGCAGCTGTCAGTTTCAGCTTCCTTTCTTGCACAGAGGATAAAATTCAGAAAGAATGTCATTGATTTATGATCAAATCAAAGCCCCAAGTATAGTGCTTGTTTGTGTGTATTTAGTGTACCTAGAATATTTAGTGCCTAACATATCTCATGCATATTTATATATTATTTAATTGTATTCAGGCATCTCCTGAACATTTAGTGATTTGTGACTACTAATTATCTCTAGGTCCTTCATTTCCCTTTTAGCTACATTAAACACACACATGCTGTAGTTTCCAACCTATTGTAAAAATTTCATACATTTAATTGATTTTCTTTTTTCTATAGTGAAATTGAATATTCTCAAACATTACAACAAATATTCTGTTAGAAAGCTCGAGTGAGAAAGCACACCTAATTTTAAGGGATTATTCTTCTAATAAGATGAACAAAATAATTTTGGTTAGTTATGGAAGACAAAACATATTTTCAGAGGGTAAAGTGAATGCAGTTTGTGCACAGTACAGAACTCTGCTAGTAACTGCCTTTGTTAACTTTTGGGGAGTTATATAATTTACCTGGGACTCAGTTTTTTTCCACTGCAAAATGGCAATACTTATCAAAGAATCTAGTTCATAAGGCTATTTAGAAATCAAGTAAATTAATGTATATAGTACACTGAAGAATGTGCCTGGGTCCCAACAGTGATGCTATTAATGTATATAATACACTGAAGAATGTGCCTGGGTCCCAAC
>NW_004524625.1:13434059-13438631 GCF_000260255.1 Octodon degus | reverse complement strand
TAATGTATATAGTACACTGAAGAATGTGCCTGGGTCCCAACAGTGATGCTATTAATGTATATAATACACTGAAGAATGTGCCTGGGTCCCAACAGGGATGCTATCTACCCCTTACGGAGCGTCAGCTCTACCAGACACTCTATGCAGGTTCAATTATCGTGCCCACTTTTCACACAAAGATCTTAAAGACAGAATTAGGACCACCCTAGGAAATAGCACTACAAGTCTCTGTCATTAAACATTTTTCAATATTGTCTCATACACAGTGTGTATTCAATGCATATTATCATTGAATTTCATTGATTATCATTATATCATCATATTAATAAAATTGGCCATGAGAGCAGATATTGAATAGCATGGGTTGAGTAAATGCCTGCATGTTGATATCTTGCATGGACTTCCTCCAGCATCAATTCTGCCTTCCACATGATCCAGCTGTCCCCTGGAGCATGGGTGGGGCTTGTCACTTGCTTCTAACGGATAGGATATGCCAAGGTGATGGGATTAGGGATATATGTCATATATAATTGCAATGTCTACCCTGGTAGGAAACATTCTCTCTGTTATTGGCTTTAATAAAGCAAGTGCCATGCAGCAAAGGTTGCTGGAGTGGTACGGTCAAAAGCCAACCAAGAAGAAGCTGAGGCTCTTACCCTGAGAATCTACAAGAAGCTGAATGACTCTGAAACCACGTGAGCGTGGACACAAGTTCTTCCCCAGGTGACACCCAGTTTGGACTCAGCCCCTGCCAACACCCTGAGAGCAGTTCAGGAGACCTTGACTCAGAGGCTCCATCTAAGCCCTGCCTGGACTCCCAATGCACAGAAGCTGAGAGGATCACTGTGTTTTCAGCCCCTGAGTCAGAGCAAAGTTGTTGTGCTGCAATGACAGGCCAACACGCAAAGTCGTGGGGACTGCAGGCTTCGAGCCAGCTGTGGGAATGTGTGTGTACAGGGAGCAGCAGCAGCCTCTGGGCATGCTCAGGCAGCTGTGGAGACTGAATGTCCGTGACCTTGAAGCCCTCGTGGTGGCCCTCAACACCCACTCTTTCTGCGCTTTCAGCAATTTTTTCTCTTCCAAGTTCTCTTCAGATTAGGTAGAGTGCCAAACTATCATATAAGAAAAACTGATCTCGGGTGGATGACCTCCAACGATACAGGGGAGAAATGAAACTCCCAACCTGAAAGGTACCTGGGGTGAGTTCGTGGCCTCTAAAACCGAAGAATGAATTTTAGGAACAAAAGGAGGTTATGAGCAGAATATATTTATTGGGGGAAAGAAAGCCCTTGTCCAAGAGAGGGACAGGAGGGGGGCCCGAGTGGGTAGTCACTGGGAAGCTGTCTCTTCTAGGGACTTTTATAGAGTAATACTATGTGGTGAGGTGGGTGGAGAACATGGGAACTCCCTTAGGTGGGCATGAGATGGGACAAAACTGGTCAACCAATGATATTACAAGCACCATTGCTTAGGTACAACTGATTAAATCCAGGACCAAACGGGGAAGCGAGTCACATGTAGCAAGTGGGCATGACTACAGGACAGGGTCTCTTTCTGTTGGGAGTTGGGCTAGTGACTCATTGGGGCTCTTTCGGGGCAATTGATACCTATTTAGAATATTACTCCCTGGTGCCCTTTCCTAGGGGAGTATGTAGCCTTGTTTCCTCTTTTGTCTTGAGGTCTGGCCCATGGAGTGTCTGTCTCTTCCAAGTTGCAAAGTCACCTTGTCTTCCATCTTGTCTCCTTGAGGGCCTGGCCATGCCTGACTGCCTATAATATTTCTATGCAATTCAGCTGCCTACAAACTACCTTAGCTTGAAGAGCTTATGGGGCGAGTTTTGAGTTCCTCCACACTCTCACAGAAGTGAGATAACGTAATTGCTCCTTGGGCAGGGTGATTGTATCATGAGGTGACGCTGGGATCTAAGATAACTACTGGCCCATTAGAATCCCAGGTGATAATAGGCCTAAAGGAAATGACTGGAGGGGATATTGTAGAAGCAGGCAGGCGACTGTCCCTGCAAGCCATGAAAATGTCTTAGTTTTGTCTTGATGTCTTTGGTCTTGAAGAGGGGTGAAGTGGGTTAGGTAAATTTGGGGATAATAAACCAATTATTAGATAGACCTTTGTAAGTGATCAATATGCCTATGGATCTTGGTTGCTTTTCACTCATTGCTGGGACAAAAGACCCTGCACCCAAAATTAAGGAAGGAAAGGTTTATTTAGCTCACAGTCAGTGGTGGTTTTAATCCCTACTTCAGGCCATACTCTGCTGGCTCCAAGACAGAGTAGCACATTGCAGAGGGCAGCAGCTTATGGCAGCAGAAAACAGCAGCAAAGGGAGGGCCAGCAGCTACAGCTTCTAGACAACCTCTCTTCCCTCCTTAAGTTATAAGCAGGCTACCCTGGGGTGGGTGTGTAGAACTCACACAATGTCCTGCCCTCCTCTTGCACAGGGTGAGGATGTTTACAAAGTAAGGACCCTGGCTCTCTGCTGAGTCACTGAATTAAACTTCTCAAGTAGACAATGTATCAACCAGTACACTAAGGATAGAGCTAAGCAGGATTCTAGCCTAAAACTCAAGACAGTAAAAGGAGATAGGTACAAAAGGGAGGTAGAGACATCAACTTTATTCTACCTTTAGTTACCCATTGGGCAGGTATCCCAGGGCTGGTTTTTCTGCACACAGCATTCTCCTAATGAAGAGCAGATTTTTTTCCACTCCTCTCAAATCTGGGGTGAGAATTCCCCCTACCCTAAGAGAGGAAGAACATCCCAGCACTATTTGCTGCAGCTATTCGACCAAGATCCTATTTTCCCGTTCTTAGAGACAGTTCTCTATCTGACAGTCTGCTGTTTGCATCCTGCAGCATCTTACTTCACTTCCAAGTGCACCCAGAATGGGCCCCTGCACGGACACAGAAAGAGTGGCAGGGTCTACAGCACTGGAAGAAAACGGAACATCCCCCGGCTGAGCGCCTGCCGTGCTGAGGGAAGAGGAGCTGCACCTCTAACCAATTCGCTAGGACGATGTCTGTCAAACACACCCGTGACGCAGCCTCTGAAATAGGCCTCCCTCCCTGCGTACTCTGTGTACGCAGGGTCTGCCAGGCGCTGTAAGTACACTCCTGTTAATCCTTATAACAATCCCTCCTGAGCCGGGTTATCAGGTCCACTTTGTAGATGATAAAACTAGGGCTTGGAGAGGTTAAGTGATTTGTGCAAGCATACACAGGTGGCCAGAGGTGGAATTAGGATTGAAAACCACATCTTTTAAGTTTAAAAACTTGCATTATTTCAACTACTTGCCCTGTCTGTCTGACATCTTTGTGGCAGAAATTTAAGAACACTATGTGGAGATACTGCATATTTCATAGCCACCCTCACCAAGAGGTGACCGCAGAAGAAGTCCCTGAGGTCACCTCCTAGGGTACTGCTTGAAGCTCTGAAGCTGAACAGCAGCTGTTACCAGGAAACCCCCATCCCTCTGTAGAGGTCAGGGGTTCTACGGAGGGAAGGTTCTCTCTGATATACCTCCTATCACCCCGAGATCGAAACTCAAGGATTTGCAGAGGTGGTAGTTGTGTGCTTCAGTGGGTGAGAAAAAAGAAGCTAGACTTTTGTTTTGAGATCAGTTCGCTCTGTAGTGAAGTACTACAAGTCCGAAAGAAACACAAAAAACAAAGCGACAGCCAGTGAGGACCTACCTCCTAGACGCTCTTCCTGGCCTTCCGTGTCTGGGATCTCATCAACGCGGGTGCTGCAGATGCCGCCACACTTGCGTGCCGAGCCCAGTCTCAAAGCTACCACTGGCTACCTACTCCGCGGTAGGAGGGCCAGGCCGACAGAGACCTCCACTCACTTCTGAGGAGTGCTACCCACGCTCATGGATTTCCAAGAGCCAGCTCTGCCACTGCTGCTGAGGCTGCTGCACATGCACTACAGGGGAGAAGGGACGTCTCAGCCAGGGCTTCCCTGAGCTTCAGCCTCAGAGTCGGTTTGTGTCCTGGAAGACCTGTGAAGGTCGCACACATCGTCCATTTCCAGATGTGCGCTGTGGCTGGCACAAGCCACGGTCGGTAATCAGCAAACAGAGTGGATCAGGCAGTGTGGCTTCCTTCCAGCTCTGGCTGTGCTTGCTGCGTGCTGACCCCTCTGCTCCGATGTGGGGTCCAATCACGGGAGACGCCACAGTTCTTGGCACACGAGACTCAAATCCTCTCCCTACTGCCCTGACGACTCTCTAGTCCTTGTAAAAATCAATGATACTTGCATGTTTTTGCCCCTACCATTTTTCCTACCTTTTGCAAGTGTATATACAAGATGGATTGTATATACAAGTGTATATACAAGAGGTGATTGTGCTAAGAACGTCCATCAGTTTTATGAAAATAGCAGCTGATGAGTGGAGTTCTCCCCTTCACTAACTCTGTATGCAGGCAACTATGATCTAAGCAACTACATCGTGGGTAGCAGTACAAACCTATGCTTGAAATATCTCTCCTCTTGGTATTTGAAATGTTTCCTTTCTCTCTCTCTCTCTCTCTCTCTCTCTCTCTCTCTCTCTCTC
>NW_004524625.1:13418421-13433914 GCF_000260255.1 Octodon degus | reverse complement strand
TTTTTTTTGTATTTTAGGGAAGGGTTTACAGGGTGTTCAGGTTCTCACTACTAGATTGGACTTGTAGTGATCCGCCTGTTTACAGCCTCCCAAGAGCTGGGGTTACAGGCGCACGCCACCTCGCCCAGTCTCAACTGCCATCTCAGCACACCCCGGGGGCCTGGCTGGCAGTGCAGGCCCAGGGAGCTATTTGCCTGCGCTTGAGCTATTTGCCTGCACTTGTCTATCGTTTCTAATGTTGTATCAATTATTATTATGGACTGAGACCGCCACAAACTGTGAGCTAAATAAACTTTTCCTTCCTTAATTTGGGGCGCTGGGTATTTTGTCCCAGCAATGAGAGAAGAGTAACCAAGGCACTATTTTTCAAACATATATGCTTCTGCTTAGTACAATGAACTACAAATGCTTCACAGAATTTCCAACTGCACTCATGACATTTTTTACTTGTTATGCATTTTCTCAAGCTGCCAAAATAAAAATCCATCTGCACTTATACAATGATGATTTAAGGAATTGTTTCATGTTAAAAACAAAAAAGGAGGCAATATTCTTATTTTTAAACATGATGTGAAGCTTTGCCATTGGTCTGCATCCCCGAGAGCCACCCCGAGAGAGAGCTTGAAAACTGCACCCAGCTCCAGGAACCTCCATCTGGCGTGGAGCCCGGGAACCTGCATGTTCTACGCTCATCTGGAATGTGCGCCCTCAGCACAGGTCAACCCGCCCAGGCCATAGCTGAGGGAATTCAAGCTCCAGAGTGTGAGGCGGTGGGACCAAGGTCACAACCATGCGACCAACGGAACCCCGGCCACCCCTCTTTTCCCTCTCAGGCCCAGAGGCCAGGCCAGCTACCACTGTCCTGGGAAGGGCTTGCTGTAAAGACCCCAGCACCCTCTGCACGTCAGCTTCCTGATGCTCGGTCTCTTCTTGGCGATCAGTTGACACCACCAATTCTCTTGAGACCCGGATGCCAGTTCCTATGCTCTGCTCTGCAGTGAAGTCTACTCATCACTGTGATGGTATTAAAAAGTGAGACCTGGCGGCTATGACCAGGCCAAAGGGCAGAGCATTTATGGAAGGGAATTTCCTGTATGAAACAGAGCTTCACCCTTCTGCCGTGTGAGCGCAAGATGAAGTGTGGCATCTGTGATTTGGCACGAGGGCTCCCCCGGGCACCAACTCTGCTACTGCTCGTCTTAGACGTCCCAGCATCTGGAACTGTCAGAAATAGTTGTTGTTGGTATGCTGCCCAGTTTCTGGTATAACAACCTGAATGATCTAAGACACCAATTCTGCCTCAAAAGTATTTTTCCGGTTCATTCTAACCTAACTGATCACATTTATGGCTTTGAATCTCCTTTGCCACTTAATATATACTTGCTCTTACACTGCTCTGTGTATTGACAGCTAAATTGGGTCACATATAAAATCTGGTGCAGGGCTGTGCATCAGTTCTTTGCTCCAAGGATGAATCCAGTTTGTGCCAAATACACATGGCAGAACTGAGTTTTTTTAAAAATGTATTTGGTGTAATACATACACAATACTACGCAGCTCGGACTCATAGCGATCCTCCTGTTCTCAGCCTTCCCAACGCTGGGATTACAGGCATGCACCACCACACCCTGTCTTGGTTGCCGGCTCAGCGTGCCCAGGGCAGGGCCAGTGCGGCCTGTGGTGCTGGGGATATAACGCTGGTCCCTCCCAGCACTTGCCTAAGCAGGCACCTAGACTGCGGAACTATCTCACCAGCCCTAAAATGTTTAATGTGTATTTGATTCCCTTAAGTCTTTTGTTTGTGGATAGCCACTTCCTGGACGCTGCTGTCTGGCCCGAAAGATGCTATATAGACAAAAATGCAACATGCAAAACGCAACTTCTCTCAAGAAGTTTAGAGTTCTGCTAATTTGTTTTGAATTTCTTTCTTTTTTTTTTTTGCATAACAAGTTTATTTTTTTAAAGACATATAGACAAACATACCTTTATGCAGATTTTAACATCTGTCCTAGATGTGCTATTTTCAGTCTCTAAATGTTTTTAGTTCAGTAATCACCATCTTCATCTGAGTCCATTACTTTTCTTCTATTGAATTTAGCTGTTGTTTTCCGTTTGTTGGCTTACTTTTTCAAGGGTTTCTACTGAGCCTGCTCTGAGACCTTCCTGCCCAGCTGTCCATGTCTTGCCATCTGTATGAGGCAATTCTCTACTGCTTTTGCTTTTTCAGGCTTTACAAGCGCTAGGTTCCTTACTTGGCCTGGGCCAACTGGTCCAGAACCTGAGCAGAGATTCTGCTTCTCATTTCTGCTCCCCTGCCCTTTGCCTGCTGTTGTGCTGCAGCATTTGCATCCCCGTGTGTCGCTGGAGCTCAGCCAGCCTCTGCTTCTGCAGCGCCTCCAGCTCCTCATCTACCGTGGTGCGATTCTAGCGCGGCAGCTGCCTGCTAATTTGTTGAATGTTAACATAAATCATTTTTGCTGCACCTTAATAAATGACTTAATTTTATAAGCAATTAGCAAAATTCTTTCTTCTCCTCCCCACTCCCCCAGTGCTGGGAATTGAACTTGGGACCTTGTGCTTGCCAGGCAGGTGCTTACACACAGAGCTATCTCCCCAACTCTAGCAAAGGTCTGAAGAACAGCAATCCTCAGGGGAAACCCAAATCCCTAATGAAGAACATTCACTCAATTAGGGAGCACATCCTGCAGTCTGGGATATTTCTAAACAGCGTTTCGTGTATTCCTGCATCCAACCTTTCTTTCTGGCACCCTGCTATCTCCATGTTGGAAAAAGTGGAGTCCGTGATTGCTCCAAGATCCCAGCAAACGAGATGTGAGATTTCAAATCCGGGTTTGTGTAGCAAGCCAGGCTGTATCCTTAACCACTGCTCTACAGCACTGCCCTGGGCCCCTGAGAGTCATTCTGCACCAGCCTTTCCTAAACCCCACAACTCAAGAAGTTGCTCAAGTATGATGAACGGTGACGTCACCAGGGGCAGCCAGTGTACCCAAGTGACTGGTGGATGAATTGATCAGTAAATGGGGTCAAGTATTACAAAACAGCATTAGAATTCATTGCACAAAGCTTAAAGTGCTTGAGAGCTGTGCAAAAAGCTGGGGCATGTCATTACTTTATGATGAGAAATTTGGCATCTGCACCAGCCTCCCCACCCCTGCACCCTGGAGCCACTTCCCTTCAGTGGCAGCTCCCTAGAGACCATCTAAAAGCTAAGACTTAAAAAGCTTGTTCCAAGGCCTCCTTTGCCTGACTCACTGTGTGATCTCAAGCCAGTGAGTCACCACCTTGTGACTCAGTTTTCACATCCTACATAGGGTCCAGAATTTGACTTCTGGGATCCTGCAGATGGCTTTAGAAGGAGGTGAAAGAAAGCTAGCAATAGCTGGGGCCTCTGGGGCTGTGCTTTTCTCTTTCACCCTGTCTGACATCTTTAACCACCTGGAGGTGCCTGTGGGTGGGCTGAGAACCTGGAAACTTAGTAGCCTTGCCAGTAAGCACAGTCTTCAGTTCTGAAGGTACCTGGTGGATGCTAACTGTGGCCCTTCCACCCAACGAGGTCCCTTTGGCAACACACGGTCACCTCTTGTGCAGAGAAAGAAGTCTCTGTAAGGAAACATGGACTGGCTTCAAACCCATCCTTTCTCATTTTCACTGATTAAACTAGTATAGCTTTGTGTTCTAAATCCCAGCTGCAAACCTACTGCAGTCCTCCAGGTGAACTCTTCAGTGAATGATGGGATGAGATCAGGCCCAGAAGCTTATCTGATAAGGACTGTGGACCAGATAATGGAAACAATCAGGCCCTCAAGAAACCCCAACCTCTATAATAAGAAATGTAACTTTTGTATCTGACAAGGTCTGTCAAGTACCCTCAGGATTTATCCTGAGACCCTGTACCTCAGTTTGTCAGTGTCAGCCATGTGGATAAGTCACGGCCATTGCTTGACCAATTTGCTCTCTGTGAAAGCCTGAAAGAATGTTTTCTCTCCAGGTGACTCATAGGCACACTCCACATCGTTGATCACTTTCCTCTGTGGCCCCATAATCTCCTTGATTAGAAAATTTGGCACATCACTGAGTTACAGAATGTTATAGTACAGGTTCTCCTATGTCCTGAATCCTTACTGAACTTGAAAGGCTAGGGCCAAAATGTTGGCTGTCCTTGTAGCCCTTCTTTTTCTCCAATTTTTGGTCTGAAAACTTAAGTAGTTAACCCCCCAGAAGAGAAGCTTAATGATTTTATTACCCTATAACATTTCTTTATCTTGGTCTTAACCATCTAGCAGAAAAGTATATTAATGAGGCATGAAAAGTAGAGCCATATTAATATGCTGAGCTGTAAAGGGCTCAAGTCAACAACTTCTGACATTGCCAGTCCTGCAGATAGCCCACTACTACTATGGACTACTGGACATATTGGATTATTTTGCTGAATTCACACACCTACAATATTTAAATGGCAATGGAATACCCATCTCTCACAAAACTGAACAAAAAAGGGAATACAAATGAAGGACCATTTTGTATCTGTATATACAAAGTAGTTAGGGATAGATATACAGCTACTTTCTCTTAATTCAATGAGAAGAAAGATTTGTACTAAAAGTATTTGGGCAGGATATCATGTCTGCCTCTTGTACTATGAATAACCACTATGAAGACAACAATATGCAATGTATTAATTATTGAAACTGTCCAAATACTAATCGGTTTTGAAACTGTCTCATTGGTATTTGTTTCTCAATAAAATTAATAAATAAAAAAGAAACCCCAACTTCTGCTTGCTTGTAAACACAGCTAGCTCCGCTTAGCATCTGGAGACCGCATTCCCATTTGAGCCGCTGCCAGGATGCAGCATCATAAGATGTTTGGAATGAGATTCTTCTTGCCACCAATTCACCTTACACCCCAATGTGATAAATATCAAATCCCCAACTAAGCATGACAGCCTATCCCAAGATGCAGATTTTCAAAAAAAAAAAAAAAATGCTCACGTGTCTTCAGTCTTGGCTCACATCCAGATGCAGAATACCAAAAAGATGGGGAGAAATTGAGAAATTTGGAAAGAGCTGCTACTGCTCTCACCCTAGGGGGAGGGGCTGAGGGACCACAGGGGAACAGGAGAAAGTGTTTCCTGCAGTAGGGGTACAGAGAACTAGGGCCTGAGCCACACCTGAGAAAGTCTAGGACTGGGATCTGGCTCCTGCTCCTGAGAGGTGAGGGTGACAATGTGTGGCTTGCTGTCTGGGGACAGGGACCAGAACAGGCTGGGTGAGTCTGGACTGCATGCCCAGAGGTTTTTCTACAGTGAGACATGCAGTCATTGGCATAGAAATGACCAACACCAGAAAGAGACTTAAGATGTGATTGGGTCACCTCAGATCTCGTCTGAAAGAGCCTGCTGGGGAAAGGAGGAAATTTGGCAGAAAGGCTGGAGACAGGTGTCACTCAATGCCTCAGGGGACACCAGGAGTAGTAATGTATTTGTCAGAGAACTGTGGGACAAAAACCCCAGATGGAATGTTGGAAGAACCTGGGCATAGACCCCGAAGAAGAGTTCTGCTCCAGCTCACCCAGGGAGGGTTTCTTTGGCCAAAGGCCAGATTCAAGTCAAAGATGTCTCATCCCTTACTTTTCTTGTCACCCATCGTATTGACCGTGCTGGATCTGAAATAAGAGAGAGAGGGGGGGAGAGAGAGAGAGAGACAGACAGACAGACAGACAGACAGACAGACAGATGAAGACAGAGACAAAGAGAGACAGAGAGAGAGACAGAGAGGAATAGAAAGAGATAGAAATAGAGAGAGAGAGAGAGAGAAACAAGATGGGAAGAGTGAATAGTAAGTTGCATATCTGTGGTGCTATAAGTCATTCTTTTCAAGAAACTAGAAAAGACTTTGCCTTTCTTTTTAGAAACATGTTTGTTTTCTTAATTACTAATAAACATCTTCACCTTCCTCTTGGGACCCAATCACTCCTGTCCCTACCTTCTCATCCTTCCTGTTTCAGACCTGACCAGGCGTTGGCGGCAGCAGGACTGCGACACCCCATCATTGTATGTGATAACTGCTGCTTTGCCGCATTCCCTCCTACAGGCAGAGCTCCCAGGGCAGCAGCTGCATTTCATTCCTGTGGACATTCCCTGCACCCAGCGGAGTGAGGCATATGGTCTGCATACAACTCGATCTTGCCAAATGAATGACTGAAAGAATGTATGCATGTCGACAGAAAGGACTTGGCAAGGGGGCACACACTGAGACATTCTGGAGCTTCTTGAACCTCACTAGCTGGGCTGTACCCACAGTTCCTACTTATGACTTCCATTGTGTTCCCTGGAGACCCGGGTAGCTCTTTGCTCATTTGGTTTTGCTGAGAGGAATACCAATTATAACCGAGAGACAGCGTGTCCCTGAGAAGGAGCAGAGACATTGAAGAGAACAAGCTCTGCATCAGAGTACATAAAAAATAGGCACCAAGCCACAAGTACCCAATACCCACAGAATTCTCTGTTGTACAGAAACAGTGGGGAAATTGTTCATCTACATCTCATTCTTGATGGAAATATTCTGACTAAAAAAAAATCAGTGTCAGCTTTGATTTCCTGCCTTGGGAGCAGGGTTGGTCAAAAGCACAAAGTGGGCCTGTGTAGAGCCAGAGGAACTAGGCTGGGCTAGAGGAGACCCTCACGCTCTTATTTTTGTTGACTGATGGAACTTCTAGCACTGGGTGGTCAACCTCGCCCAGCCCAGCCCAGCCTTGGCCTTGGGTTCCTCAGAGAAATCCTTCTTTTGGAAGCACAACAAGATCATAGACAGAAGAGGTAAGGTCAGAGCAGGCCCGAGGGTCAGTGGCCCAGCCCTTGGCCTGCTTCCTTGAACATGCCAAGCATAGAGCAGCCCTGGAGCTGTGGAAGTCTAAGGGCCGTGGAGTAGGCAAAAGACTGGTGGAACTCATTCTTCACTGGGTCCCCTGGAGGAGCAGACCAACTAACATAACCCGGAAAAGAAGCTTACAGCACAAATACAAAGCCAGTTGCTGTCTCAAAGCTAATTTTAAGAATGTCCCTTTCTCTTAAAATTTCATCACCATGACTCATGGCCCGAGAGGGCCAAGATTCTGAAACTCTGAGTCAGACGGAGCCCTGGGAGCTGAAGCTAGATCAGGGCTTTACCTAAATAAAGCCTGCAAGCCTGGCCTGCTGTGACGCATGTGTTAGAAATGTGCCTCTCCAGCAGCGCACATGTCCCTGCCCTTCCTTGGCTCACTGCCGCTCCCGTGGTCTCGGGTTTGTCCGTGAGACCGGACTTCTAGATGTGGAGACCCTACCATTCTTCTTGGACCTTTAGTGTTTATCTTTGTTGCTGCTCAGTGTCTTTCTCTCAAAGAAATTCTTCTCTTGGAAGCACAAGATCATAGATGGAGGAGGGAGGGTCAGAGCAGCACTGCTCTGAGTGCCTTTCTGACCCTTGCAGCAAGGACAGATGTGATGATAAAGCACACATTTCAGCAGTGACACAAACAGGGTCCCCTTCTCTAAGTGTCTAGCAGGCTAAATGACATCTACGTGTAGATATTAGAACATCAAAGCTGGAAGAGGCCTTAATACATGTCATCTATCCACTCTCCTGGCACTGTGAAGATGAGAACCCCAAGAATCAGGGATACCAAACAATTCAAATAAGGTAACACAACCCATTAGGAAGAGAATCTATGCAAGAATGTAGGTTTTTCTCACATTATCTGAACTACACTGCTTTTGTTCTTATTTGTTAGATGCTTGTATAATCCTGAGGATTATCCTACAAAACACACATCTGTGATTGTGGGGTAAGTCATTCTTTAGGGACTTATAGGACAAAATGAAGGTCACGTTTTAAGTTATTCCCTTGGCCTTTTGTGCCCCTTGAGTTCCATACCAGTGACCTGGGAAAGTAACTGCCAGAGCAGGGAGCCAAGAAGTCTGGAGGTGGAAAGTCCCGAGGCCTGAAGGCGGAGACACACTCCAGCCCACCTAGCAGCAGTAGCAAGGAAACCAAAGCAACAGAAATAAGAGCTTGGGCTTCTGACTCTGGTGGCTTGTTGCTTATCCTTGGGTTGTGTTATGCATGTTGCCATCATCGCAGAGGAAGAAGAGGTGGGGACACAGTAAGGAAGAAAAACAATTTTGGCGTGAGGCTGTTGAATGCAGAATTTCAGGGGTGGCAAGGGGCACATTAACTTAGAGCTCATTTGGCAAGGATTGTTGGGATACACAACTCACAGGAGCCCAAAGATAGGCTTCACCATGCAGCCCAGACCCAGCCAGGAGCCAGGTGGCTAGCCCGACACTCCATTCTCTTTGGTTTGTGTCTCTGTCTTTGATCTCATACTGTTTTCTTACATGTACCCCTCTCATCTTTCCAGTCACTTTCTCTTGATATCTTTTTTTTTTTTTTTCTGTGCGTCTACTCCATCTTCCCCTCCCTGCTGCATGTATTTCTCCTCACTTTAGTTTGCACAAGGCCAGAGTAGAAGCTCTGTACTGAATTTACCTCGCCAAACCAGATTGGCTCACATCACATTTCTGAGCCCAGCCACTCATGTCACAGGGTGCTTCTGTGAGTCTGCTGCCCTTGTACCAGATGCTCCAATCCTGCCCAAGCACATGTGCCCAGAAGGGTGGGGCAGCCAAGCTACAGCCAACAGGGCAGGGGAACAGTATAGGCCAGCGGTGGCAAGCCCCTGGCACACGTGCCCCAGCGGGCTGTTTGTATCCTAGAAAGTGCCAACAGGTTCGTCACCGCTGGTGAGGGCTGTGGAGACAGATTCCAGCTTTGTTTCTTACAAAGCTCGTGACTTCGGGCAAGGCTGCTTACATCTCTGAGCCTTATGTCCTTCATCTGCAGGATGGGGCTGGCTAATGATGCCTACTTCGCAGTTGTAAGAAAATGAGATGCAGATGTACCCAGTGAACTGGTGCCCTGCACACAGCTCATTCCCAACAAATGGTCACTCTTAACAACTGGTATTGATCCAAGAGAGTCTGAGTCTGGACGTTCAAGCCCTTCTTGATCTACCACACGTGGAATTTTTCTCTTTTGCAAAAAGAAAACTTTTGGAAGCCTTTCCCCACTTGCAATCCTCTGTTGCCGGCTGCCTGCTCGACGGTCCCCCTTGTTGTCAGTGCTGCCAGGCAGTGCTCGAGGATTTCGCAGCAGGACGCTCAGTTTCCCCTTCGGCTGTTACTTACTCTCCTCTGCTGTTGTCAGGATCCTGAAAGGAAGGGGCAGAGGGTGTGGCTTACTCTATTGCAGAATGCTGTGCTCTGGGCTTTTTAAAATTGCTTCAGCAAAGGAGGGAAGTTGTCCGTGATGACACTGCTGGCATTTGTAACATAAATACGAAGCTCTTTGTTATCGCTTGGCACAACTCCTAAGTTTCCCTTAAGAAGGCCAGAAGAAGTTGAAAGCCAGTTAAAGAATGCAGAGATATATTTAATAAAAACAAGAAATGACTCCAGATGCCAGACATTGTTATATACAAGTCCATTACCAAACATACACGGTCTCTACCGCTCCCCGCCCCGGCAACTGCTCTGCCTGGAGAGATGAATGGGGGAAACATCTACAAGGAAGTGAGTGTGAGGCTTGGTCTCGGGGAGAAGTAGCTTGGTGAGATCTGAGCTGCAGATGTGGGAGGGTGTCCCCACGCTCTGTGGACAGTAGCCAACCTCCTTCTTCAGCCACCCCTGGCTTTGCCCAGGGGGCCCAAGGGCAGAGTGGCCATGGAGGCAGGGACGGAGGCTGTGCATGGACTCAGCAACATGGGCTCTCCTTCACCAAGGCTGATCTGGCTGCAGCCTCTGCCGAATGCCCAGTGTGCTAGCAGAAGAGACCAACCCTGAGTCCCCAGTATGGCGCCCTTCCCCAGGCAGATCCAGCCTGCAGCCTGGTGGCATCTTGCTTATACTGGGCCACTTCCATCATGGCAGGACTGCACTTTGTCCTCACTCGCACAGACACGTATTCTGGCTATGGATTTGTCTTTGCTGCACGTAACGCTTCTGCCAAAACTACCATCCGTGGACATGCAGAATTCCTTATTCACCGCTGTGGAGCTCCACAGAGCATTGCTTATCGCCAAGGAACACACTTTGCAGCCAAAGGAGCGAAGCAGTGGGCTCATGCTCATGGAATTCGCTGGCCTTACCACTTTCTCACAGTCCGGAAGCAGCTGGATTGACGGAAAGGTGGGATGGGCTTTTGAAGTTGCAGTTACAGCGCCGGCTAGGTGGCAATCGTTTGCAGGGCTGGGGTAAGGCACTTCAATAGGCTGTACATTCTTTGAATTAGTGTACTCTGTAGGGTACTGTGTCTCCCATAGCCAGCATTCATGAGTCCAGGAATCAGGGGTGGGCTTAGGAATGGTCCCACTCACCATTACCGCTAGTGATCCACGAGCAAAATTGTTGCTTCCTCTCCCCATGACCTTACATTCTGCTGAGTTAGAAGTCTTAGTTCCAGAGGGAGGATGGCTTGTACCAGGAAGTAATCACAACGATACCATTGAACTGGAAGCTAAGATTTCCCCCTGCTCACTTTGGTCTCCCCACGTCTCTGAGGAAACAAGCTGAAAACAGGCGTCACAGTGTTGTCAGATTGTAGTGGCTGATCAACTTGAGAAGCTTACACACTTAACTAAACTAGTTCCACAATTCTACACCCTGGGGTGTAGAGGAGCCATGCTGGGCTGGCTCATTAACTCAAGGCTGTAAGAGGGAAATGAGGAGGGATGGAGGGCTCAGCCTTGTGGAGGAGCTCCGGGCTTGGCTTTCAGCTTGGACATCATCTTCTGGCTTCTTGCGCAGACTCTTTGGCTTCTGCCTTGGACTCTTCAGCCTTCTGGTGCCAGAAGTGGGATGCCCAGCCCAGTGTTGGTGAAGGCTGGCCCTTTCCAGGTTACCGCAGGGAGCTGGAATGCAGAAACAGGGAGAATCTGCAGTAAAAATTTGGATCATTTCAAGAATTTCAGGAACAAGAATGCCACGGCCTGAATGGGCTTCATGTGTTGGTGACTTATTTATTTAATTACTTATTTTTATGTTTTATAGTACAGGGTCTGCAGGGTCTCACTACACAGACCAGATTTGCAGTGATTCTCCTGTTTTCAGCCTCCCAAGCACTGGGATTATAGGCATGTGCCATCATGCCCAGTCTCAGTCACAGTCTCAGTACACCCTGGAGGTGGGGCCAGCACAGCACTCCAGGGATTGAACCCTGGCCCCTGCTCCTGCCTAAGTAGATGCTTTAGTCCACTGAGCTATCTGGCTGGCCCTGGCGACCTACTTATTTGCACAAGGTTCCATGCTCAGAAGAGCCTCGTGCTTGACTTAATGTTCAGTGTCTGCCATTTGGAAATTTCTAATTATTGTTACCCAAAAGACCTTTACATTGTAATTTTTGCTTTGAGCTCTAAAATTATGTTACTGGTAGGGAGAACTTAACTAGAGAGAAGTTAACCAAATGTTTGTATTGAGAAATTAAAAGCTGGAAGGAAGATAATGAGAGAATGGAGGAATGACCCATCTCAGTTACCAGGGAAGGGGCGGGCCAGAGGGCAGAGGCAGCCACCAAATGACTTCAGAGCATAACAGAAGGCAAGAGCAGGCAGGAATGGGTCTTAGTGGGCCAGGGCTGCTGCAGCAGCCATTGGCTGCCCCAGTGAGGCTGGGCCCTGGAGTGTGTCTGGGGTGACACTGTGCACTCCCCCAAGAAAACTGTCCTTGGGACAAGTGCCGGTTCTTACCTAGTTGTCCATGGCTACATAAAGAGGGTCTTGAGGACACGACCAGCAACAGGGGAGAGCATCAGAGACAAATGCAGGAGAAGAAGGGCCCTGGGACAGAAGTAGACATGGATTTCCAGCACAGCCACTCACAGGGGCTGTGCATCAAGGCTGCCGACTTCTCAGAGCCCCAGTTTCTTCCTTAGTAAGATGAGGAAACACTACCTATTTGTAGCTGATGAAACGTTTAGGTGAGCTCAGTGTGTCAGATTCCTTCTGCTTTATCTGACATTAGTAGTTAAGAATCTCTATTCTAACCTACTATTGATTCAAAGGAACCAAGGTTAAGAAAAGTAGGCTTTTATCTCACTGGCCTTGACCTTGCCAGCAAACTACATCTCTTAACTTCAGTATTCTCATAAGTAGCAGGGATAGAAAACTCCAGCACCTAGGAAGGAGTCTAGCACATAGTAACTGATCACTAAATGAAGGGTCAGTGAGTCGGTGAAGTTATATGTCCTGCTGCCCCGCAGAGAGGGATTAGAAAGCCACTCTCAAAGCTGCCAAGGGCTTTGTGACTACAGCACTTATCATTCTGTTGCCTTCAGAAATTCAATTTATGTTCAAGAGGTGGATAGGAATCAAATGTGTTTGAGGTCACCTCACCCTACTTAAAATAAATTTCTGAATGGTTTCCCACTCAGGAATAGGAGTCACTTCTTTGTTCCTGGTATCATCACGCAATTAAATAACCCCAACCTGAGCAAAACTGGGTTGGGAGTTTGCATTACTTCCTCCAGCCCAAGACTTTTCTTTCTAGCACAAAGAGAAATGCTGGTACCACGTGAGTTACCACAAATCAAGACGTGTAATTAATAACAAGACCTCCAACATTCATATACCTACATTAGATGGATTCAGAGAACGTCGCTTCTTTTCCTTCCGGGTCAGGAAGCACGAAGAGTACGTAGGCAGAAAAAGTCTCATTCACTAGCCTCGGATGATGGCAGGAGAGGGAATGCTTTATGAGCAAGTGACGGAAGACCCATGTTTTTCTTGTCTGAGTTTACGTATTCTATACGCGATAACAGGAACCTTAGTGTTACCACCATATCTATCACCTTGAGTGAGAAGATTCCCACGTTTTAAGAATGAAAGAGAGGCTCACGATGAGTCTTACAAACCTAGAGATGCCGAGAGATTGAGGAGGGTCTTTGTGCACTGCAGCAGCTTTTCTGCTTTGACTGATGGCAGTGCAGTATGCTCATGCTTGCTGCTGTGGCAGACCTCAGCCAATCTCCACCAAAAGTCTGTGCTTCTCTTCCCATTGCATAGATTCTCTTACCCTACTCACTCTCTAGGAATCTCCAGGTTTGCAAGACTTATCTTGATGTTCTCTTTCATTCCTGAAACATGGAACTCGTCTCTCCCAAGGTGCTAGACATGGTAGTAACACTAAGGTTCCTGTCATCGCGTATAGAATATGTAAACTTGGACGAGTCCTAGCGTGAGTTGCAGCTGTGCAGGTGAGCGCTCAGAGCGAGATGGGAATGGCAGCTATGTGTGTGCGTCTTCTTTGGGAAATTCAAATGCAAACTCTTTGCCCATTTTTATTTGGGTTGTTTCTCTATTATTGAATTGTAATAATTTTTAAAATATGCTTTTGTTATTAATTCCTTACCAGATGTCTGATTTGCATGTACTCTCTTCCATTTTGCAAGTTGCTTTTTACTTTCTTGGTAATAGTCTATGAAGAGACAAAATTTTTAATTTATGACATCCAGTTTATCTATTTTTTTTCTTCATGCACTCTTGTCATATGTCAAAGAAATCATTGTGTACTTCAAGGTCACAAAGGTTTATACTATGTTTTACCCAAAATATTTATAGGGCACATGGGTCAAGGAACAAAGTCCAGTAGTATGCTGTATACAAGAAACACATTTAACCCCAAAAGTAACTCAAAGATAAGAAAAAAATCAGAGGATGGAAAACAATATTCCACTCAGCAGGAACTTGGAAACAAGCAGGAATAGCGATCCTATTTTCAGATAAAGTGGGCATTAAACCAAAACTGATCAGAAGAAGCAAACAATGACATATTAGTTAATGGAACAATCCAACAGGAAGAGATAAAATTAATAAGTACAAGTGCACTGAATAATGGTGTACTGAACCTCATAAAACATGCTGGACAGAAAAGATCAGATAAACATCAACACAATTATAATGGAAGACCTCAGTACCCTGCTGCTACAAATGCACAGATCAACTAGACAAAAAATCAACAAAGAAATATTAGAGTTTTACCAAACTTCTAAACAAATGGATTTAATAGATAGCCACAGAGTGCTCCACCAAACACAGTGAGAATACACATTCCTCAGCAGCATCTGGAACTTTCTTGAAGTGGTCCACATTCTAGTCAATGCAGCACACTAAAATATGTGCAAAATACTAGTAATTATGCAGCACATGTTATCAGATCAGAGTGCAAGAAAACTAGAACTCAGTAGCAAAAGAAACTACAGCTATTGCACAAATGAATGG
Source organism: Octodon degus (assembly GCF_000260255.1). Lineage (NCBI taxonomy): Eukaryota > Metazoa > Chordata > Mammalia > Rodentia > Octodontidae > Octodon > Octodon degus. Next base: position 13,419,583 of record NW_004524625.1, on the reverse strand, counting down.
CACTTTTAAATAATGAAGCTTTAAATAACAAATAGGTCACAGAAGAAATCAGGGAATAAACAAGATAGATCCTAAAATTAAACAGTAAGGCCAGCATAACATACAATAATGTATGGAACACAATCAGAGCAGTCAGAAGCTTAGAGCTGTGAAGGTGCACATCACAAAAGCAAAATGAGCTCAAATACATAAACATAATTATACACCTCAAAGTCCAAGGAAAACAAGAATAATCCAATTCTAAAGCTAATACAAGAAAGAAATTTTAAAGATCAGAGCCAGAACTCAATGAAATAGAGATTTTAAAAATAAAAAGCGGGCCAGGGTGATAGCTCAGTGGTATAAGTGCCTGCTTGACAAGCACAAGGTTCCAAGTTCGATCTCCAATACCTAAATAAATAAATAATAATATAAAGAATCAATGAATTGAAGAGATGATTCTAATAAAGAGTAAACAAAATAGACAGCCAATGATAACAAAAAATGAGAATAGAAATGAAAAAGATGAAAACACAACAAACCACCGAAATCCAGAAGACTGTTAGGAACCACTCGCAAGCTTACACCCCCAAAACTTAGAGAATTGAGAAGAAATAGATTCCTAGAGTCCTATCAGTTACCAATACCACCCCAAGAAAACACAAAAACGGCGAATAATCCAATTACAAAAAAAAGTCAGCAATAATAAATAAAACCTACCAACTAAGGAAAAAAAGCCCAGTACCTGATAGATTCACCACCAACAAAGTCTACAAGAACTTCAGCAAAGAGCTAATGCAATACTTCTCAAACACTTTAAAGGTCTTCAAAGACAAGGAGTACTTCTAACCTCATTCCTGGAAGCTACCATTACCCTGATTCCCAAACCAGACATGCATTCAACCCTAAAAAGATAACTAGAAGTTGATCTCTTTAATGAACTTAGGTGCAAAAATCCTCAAGAAGGTACTGGCAAACAGAATGCAGCAAGTCATCAAAAACATGCATCACGACCAACAAGGGTTTATTCCCAGAATATAAGAATGGTTCCACTTAGGCAAAATAATGAACGCAATTCATACATAAACAGAAGCAGGGACAAAACGCACGTGATCATGCCAAGTGATATAGAAAAAGGCTTTGACAGAATCCAGCATCATTCATAAAAACCTTAAAGAAATTT
>NW_004524625.1:13403297-13412381 GCF_000260255.1 Octodon degus | reverse complement strand
TGCTCAGTCGCGTTTGACGCAGAGCCCGGTGTCTCCCAACACAGACTCCACGTGTGCACGTGTGCAGAGTCGCAGCAGAGAATATTAGGGCCCGAAGGGACTTTGGAAGTAATCCAGGGCAAGTCAGACAATTGCTAGGAAAAATCCGGAAACCTGCAGAAAGCGGTACATCCCCAAATGCCACAGATCGAGTTGCACACAGGGTGGAGCCAAGCGGGCCGTTTCTAGGCTATAGCTCTTCTTATGCATGTGCCTGTAGGCCACTTGTCCTTCTAAGCACCGTACAAAAAATCTAGAGCACGGCTAGCAGGGGCTTTGGTTGCCAACGTTTTTGTTTGTGTGTGTGTTTTTGTACTCAGTAATCTAGAAATCCCAGGGGGCGCTGGATGTGGGGCTGTCCCAAGGCCTGGATCTCACTACTCCTGGAATAAACACAGCCGTCACAGTGTTACTGGGCACTGGAATGAATCCATGAGGCATCCGGGATAATAAGAAAGGTTTGCTCATGTGAAGGAGAAAATATTTACACAGATTTAGACATTTGTTCACAGGCACGTGGGGACTTACTGCAGAGGGCTCAGCTTCAGGTGCCCTCCAGCCTGATTGCATCTGAGGACACTGCACCCACATGAGCCCTCTGGGGAAGCCACTGCTCACTCATCCAACAACCTGGTGGAGTGTCCACACTGGGTCAGGCAGTGTGCTAGGCGCAGGAATTCCAGAGGACCAAGCGGAGCATGGCATGCAGACACCTGGCCGCGAAAGCGTGATGAGTGGAAGCGGGCTCTGAGGAGAGGCTGTGCTCCTGTGCTCTGTCCTATCACCTGGTTTGAGCTCTTGCTCTCCAACTCTCTGACTCTAAGACCATCAGCAAGTTACTTAGCAGGTCTTATCTCTGTCAGCCAGCTTTAAAATGAGAGAAGCAAGGGATAAAACTATCTACTACATAGTATTAATGTGAAGATGGAATCAAATAATACCTTGCAAAGCAGTTAGGATTGTAGAAGTCATTAGGCATCATCAAGGAGCTTGCTCATCGGCAGAGGGCAAAGGCTTCCTGTCCTAGTCATGTTTCTATTTTTTTTGCCCCAGTCAGAGACTTATTTCCTGAAGAATTTGTCTTTGAAGTAGCAGGATGTTCCACTAGAAATCAAAGTTATGCATTTTTTCTGTACAGCAAAGAATTTACCAGAAAAACACATTGGTCTCACAGAGGATAGCCTCAAATCAGGGCTGTGTAGTCACCTTGGTGAGTCCCTCAATAGACAGAACATTAGTTTGCCAGTACTTCTACTATTAAAAAAAATGTACCACAGACTGAGCTGCTTAACAAATATGTCTTTAGCCTTACAGTTCAGGAGGCTGAAAATTCAACAACAAGGTGCTAAAAGAGTTGGTCCCTCTTGAGGGCTATGAGGAAAGGCTCTATTTCTATAAGAGATTTCCTTGCTTGTGGATGGCAGTCTTCTCCCTACGTCTCTTCACACTGACTTCCCTCTGTGTGAATCTGCTTACAAATTTTCTCTTTTTTATAAAGTGTGTTAATCAACTTTCTAGCACTATAACAAATACCAAGGTAATCAACTTATAAAGAGAAAAGGTTTATTTGGGGTCACTTTTCTTTGTTTTTTTTTTTTTTTCAAACCAAATTCATAGGACAGTTTCAATAATTGACACATTGGGTACTCTCTTCCTAGTGGCATCAGGGAGATGGCTCAGTAGAATAAGCGCTTCCCTGGCAAGCGCAAGGGTCTGAGTTCAATCCCCAGTTCCACCAAAAAATAAAAATAAATAAATAAATAAAATTCTGAGTCTTAAAAAAAAAATTGTCCTAGTGGCTATTTGCTGTACAAGATGCAGACATGATATCCTATTTACAAACACTAGTAGAACAGATCCCTCTATTCATTAAGAGAATGTAACTATATATCTATCCTAACCATTTTGAATACATAGATACAAAATAGACATTCATCTGTATACCCTTTTTTCTTAAGTTCCATATTATAGGTGTGTAAGCTCAGCAAAATATTCTAAAAGAGTCCAGTAGTCCATAATAGTATTGGGGTTCTGCTTCACTGGCAATGTCAGAAATTGTTGACCTGAGTCTCCTACAGCTCAACATAACAGCATGGTTTTACTTCTTATACTTTGTTTTTATACTTTTCTGCTGGATGGTTAAGACCAAGGTAAAGCAGGACTATGCAACAAGAGTTGTAGCTTTTGGGTCTGATAAGGTCAGTGAAATCCCCTCAGGATTTATCCTGAGATCCTGTACCTCAGATTGTTTGTCAGTGTCAGCCATGTGGATGAGTCATGGCCATTGCTTGGCCAATGTGCTCTCTGTGAAAGCCTGAGAGAATGTTTTCTCTCATGTGACTCTCCTTAGGTACACTCTACATATGAGAACTTGTACTGTAATGTCATGTAACTTGGTAGTGTCCCAAATTTTCTGATCAAGGAGATTGTGGGGCCAAAGAGGAAAGTGATCGATGTAGAGTGGGGTCACAGTTTTGGAGGTTTCGGCCTATGGTTGGTTGGCCCAGTTGCTTTTGAGAAAAACCACTCACCTCACACCCCGAAGTGAAAGAAAAAGTGCTACTGACTCTTTAAGGGTTGGGACTTCAGTGATATAAGGTCTCTCCACTGGGACCTGCCTCTTAAAGACTCCACCTCTGTTCCCCTTTGGTGACAAAGGCTGTAGCATGAGGACCCTGGAGGGACATTTAAGATCTAAACTCGATACTGGCCAAACTGGATGCATGCTCATCCTGATGCCTGCCCTCAGCTGAACCATCTGTGAAGATGTAGCTTCAAGCAAAGGTCACATTTCAATAATTAATACATTGCATATTGTTGTCTTCGTAGTGGTTATTCATAGTAGAAGATGCAGACATGATATCCTGTCCAAACACCATTAGTACAAATCTTTCTTCTCATTGAATTAAGAGAAAGTAGCTGTATATCTATCCTAACTATTTTATATATTTTGAAACTGTCTCATTGCTATTTGTTTCTCAATAAAATTAATAAAAAAAAAGAAATAGGTAGGACTAGCAGTCTTTTCCTTCATGTATTGCTGATTCTCTGTACATATTTGCAGAGAGAGATTATTAAAATAGATTTTTAAGAATTCTAGATATATATGTCCATCTTTGATAGATCAGAAATAAAATAATTGTACTTGAAAGAAAATCATGTCTCACTTTCCTGATAAGAGGGTCATTAGCAGGTCACTATTAATTTGGAAGCATATAAACTGTGTTATTGTGAGGAAAAATCAAACAAAGGTCACATTCTAAGGTGCTGGAGGCTGAGATTTTATATATGGAGGTTGGGGAAACCTAGTCCATTCCATGACAGAAGGAAAAATAAAATGTGAATCTCAGGAGTAGGTAGATGACCCTCCTCTAACACACACATTTGGTAGACTACTTCTGTTCATTAATATGTACTTTGTTCTCTGGGGTGATTAGTTGTCCCCATTTCCCTGCACTCGGTCTTGGGCACGTAATTAGGTTTGGCCCACAGACCAACTACTACTCTGGGTAGTTCCTGCTCGATCAGCCTGGGCTCTAGAGGGTGGACCACTACCATGAGCACAGTATTAGTGAGAAGTAAAGCTTTATTTTTATAAGTCACTACAACTTGGAGATTAGTTGTGACCTCTTACTATGTAGCTCAGGGCTGCGTCAACTCTTGCTCTTGCTTGGGCCGCAGTCTCGCCTACTGCTGACGCAGTGAGGTATTATTGGATCACATCCACATTCACGCATTTGCCTGTTGTTCATGGCTGCTTTCAAGCCATCCTGGAGGTGTTGAGTAACTGCAGAAGACACTGTGAGTCCTAGAATATTAATTTCAGAAACATTTCGCCGGCTCTGACCCAAACAATTCTTAAGGAACAATATAGTTAAGGCTTCAATTGTTCTTTTTATCTGTGCTTTGGCAATAGTCCACAAACTTTGGCAGGCAGTATAATGATTATTCATTTATAAGCAGTTTGTCATTATTTTAAATCTGAGCTTTAAAAATAAAATTGTGTTTCTGGCGATAAGTTTGCTAGTAATGAATGCTATTATATCATAGGGGATGAGGTGCTATGATGTTATTTGGGGAATTCATTAAATTTTTTTTCTGGCCAAATAAATTTGTTTTAAGTGATTCATAAAAATTTAAAGATACATCTTGTTTTGAAAAATATTAATTTTTTCCCTGTTTCTGACTTCCTCACTCTTTACATATATGACAAAAATTGCTAATAATATTATTCAAATCCTTTAAAATCTTTTTATTTCTAAACTCACTCATTTCTGGGATAATATGTTTTATCCATATTATATGGGATAACTTTTTAACTTTATATAAACTTTATCCATAAAGTTAATTTTTTAACTTTATCCATATTATATGGGATAACTTTTTAACTTTATATAAACTTTATCCATAAAGTTAATTTTTTAACTTTATCCATATTATATGGGATAACTTTTTATAACTTTTTAACTTTTTAAGTTAATATGGGATAACTTTTTCCTTTATAATGATAAATTTGCCAGTGTTTCCTTGTCTTCTGTATTTTCTTCATACGTTTTAGAGCTATCTCACTGGTGAATGTTCTGGCTTGTGTCTAGATGTCCCCCCACCCCCAAAGCCTCATGCAGCCGCGCGGCAGCTTCTGGAGTTTGTGACTGACTCTTGAGCCAGTGCTGGGATTGTGGGTGTGAGAGCCCTGGGCAGATGCTCTGCGTCACAGCGCAGGGAGGGGAGGGGCTCGCTGGTGGCCTGGGCCTTGCCGCTCCCTTTGCTGTCTTTGCCACCACCATGAATGGCTGCTCTGTGCCGCCTGTGCCGCTCTGCCTTGGAGCCAGCCGAATATGGACTACAGCTTCCACTGTGAGCTAAATACACCTTTCCTTCCTTCATCTGGGTGTCGGGTATTTGTCCCAGCAATGAGAGAAGAGCAACTAAGGCAGTGTTATATCTTTAATGAATATGTAATATCTTCATTCCTTCTAATGTTTTTTAGAAATTGACATAGTTTAATTTTTTTAAATTAATTTAATTTTTAAAAATAATTTAATTATTTAAAAACTTAATTTTATACACGCTTTCATTTATTTAGCTGTTGTTATTTATATTTCACAGCATTTCTAGTTTTTGAATTTCCCTGATTGTTTTAGCAATAGCTTTGGATCTCTTCAAGTCAAGGGTTTTGTCTTTTAACACAAGGAGTTAAGCCACTCACACGTACCATCGTTACAAATATGTTGGGATTTGAAAATTATTTTCATTTGTTTTCTCTTTAAATTGTTTTTTGTTTTCAATTCTGATTTTAATTAAATTGTTGTGATTTTCTGTTTTCTTCTTTTCTTTTTCTTTCACTAGTTTCATCTTTAGAGTTACAGGAAGGTAATAGACTCCAATTATCTTTTTCTTGATGACAGAAATTAAAATGACATATCACTTGTACAGTATATAAATCTCTGTAATTAAAAGCCTCTCCTTGAGTTCCTAATATTAAGTAAAATGAACCAGACACACGAGCTTAAATAACACATTACTTCTGTTGGAGAAACACGGACCATAAGCAAAGAGCAAAACACAAGACAGACAGTAGGAAGCAGGGAGATCTTTTTAGAATGGAAAGATGAATAAGAGATGAAGGGAAGGGGCAGGAGAGCAGAGGGAGGGGATGGGGAAAAAGTGAATTGAAAGGGAAAATGGAAACAGAACTTCTGCAAATGGGAGAAGGTCCAAGAGTGAGAAGGGGCCAGGGAGGATGGGAGGGGCAGGGAAGGAAGAAAGAAGTGAGGCGTGTTCCGTGCATGTGCCAGCTGCCCACGATAAATATAATCATTGTGTACTGCAAACATGCGCCAATAAAAATGTAAAGACTAAAATAAAAATGAATGATCAATTGAGAAAATAGGATTTCTAATACTAAGTCAGGTGGGTACTTGTGTTATATAACTCTCTCTCTCTCTCTCTCTCTCTCTCTCTCTCTCTCTCTCTGTGGTACCAGGGATTGAACTCAGAACCCTGTGTTTGCCAGTTGCCAGGAAGGTGCTTATTCTACTGAGCTATTTCCCCAGCCCACTCATGTTATAAATAATAAAAATGAGATGTGATCATATTTGTGTGTCAAGTGTATAGGTAGTTCTCATTACATATAAAGTGGAGGTAATAACTTGATCTGTCCTTCCTGTGTTGCAGGAGGGCAAGGAGTTTAAAAGAGTAATAAAACTAGTTCTATTCTGTCAATATTCATATTAAGCTAGTTAGAGTTCTAAACTAAGACATGTGAACTAACTGCCAACGTTTCATCCTGACCTACGTGTCAGACATGATTGTGCTTCTAGGCACAAGGAAAACAAGGCAACATTATTTTTCTTCACAGAAAACTTGTGCTCAGGAGCTGAGGTGGGTTCACTGGAGCCTGACGATGACCCAGTTCAGGGCAGGGGGGCTATTTAGGAAAATGAAGACCAACTATGAGTTGAAAAGCAGAACCATTAGCTTGCTGCTACATCGACTTTGGATCAGAGGTTCATCTGCGGGACAAAGGGAAATATTTGGATTCTTACTTGCTGGTCATAAAGTTTTTGGAAGCTTGTATTTTTTTTCAAGTGACCAAGAACAGTGATTTGTGCAGTACTACAGGGACCTTGGGATTCAAGTCTTTTCCCTGGGATGAGTGTCAGTCCACAGAAGAACAAGACTGTCACTTCACTGGGAGTGGGAGTACTATGAACCGCCAAGGCAGTCACCAAGGTCCTTCTTCTGTACAGACTAAGGTGCTTTACTGTGGGTGTCAAGCAAGTTCCCACAAGTACTCATGTATTAATCAACTCAAGTTCTTTATTAAAGTCAGTGATTCACCTTGAGGGCAGATTGTGCTGTTGGTGCTTGCAGGAGTTTAGGTGGGTGACTTGGAATCCAACGCCTTGTTAAATTTAGAAGAAAAAAATTCATAAATAAAAGCATGCTTCTCTTTTTCACCAAAGAAAACAGGATTAATCCTTGTTAAAACAGAAGAGACTTATGACTGGCAGCAAAGGAATGACTGGGGAAGATAGTGATTTGCTAATTTATTCAGTAACTTCACTTCTTTTGAATTTCTTACCTAAGAAGTTTCTTGTGCTTAGTCATTTGTAGTGCATATTCCAACACATTACGTGTCCCATGCATCAATGGGGCTGTTGCTGGGCACAAACCTAAGAAATAGGCCCTATTTCATAAGGATCATCCAAAGGAGACTGTGACCCCAAGAGGTGCTTAATAAATAGCTACTTAAAAAATTGCTACCATTTCTTCCCTGCCATCATGGAAGCCTTGGAGAGCTATCCAGGAGGGAGAACCATCCCCATCACCTCGCCACCACTGCAGGAACCTTCAGCCCAGAAGAATCCACTTGCATAGCCAGTTCCCCTCCACTGAGGGGTAGGTGGTCAGTGCAGGAAGTGCCCAGGACAAGGCAAGGGCTCATCCAGAGGAGCCCAAAGTAAATCCACCCAGAGAAGGGGAAGCACTTCACATATAAACTCCCAAATTATGATTGGCTCTGGCATATAACTATAGACCTTGGACCTATGGTCAAAGTACAAAATCAGTGCTTACCACAGTTTGTCAGTTTCTGAAGTGTGCTTGTTGCTATCATTATTGCTAATTATACTACTGTAGCTAGGATGTGTATTTCTGTTATAATCGATCATTCACCTTTTGTATAAAATATTGGAAATCTCTGAGGTAATAATGTCACCATAGCCCTACATCAAAACTGGGGACTCCACAAAACAAAAACCAACATCCCCCTCTCCATTAATTGGGAAGGTAGGATCTTGGGACAGACACACACCAAGAATCTCCTACACACAGAAGATATCCCTGAAGAATAGACGTTTCCCGGAGAGGCCTTGACTGTAGTGATATAGCCAACTACCAACAAAACTCATAAGGATCATAACAGAAAACAAAATAAAAATTTTTGAAATAGAAAATATTAAGATGAAAGAGCAAAATCCAACTTTGGACCCCAGCCCACCCAGTACAAGTACAGCAGACATTGACATAGAATTTTTTAAATGTATTTAATACAGGATCTACAGGGTCTCACTACACAGATCAGACTCATAGTGATCTTTCCTGTTTTTCAGGCTCCCAAGCACTGGGATTACGGGGTACACCACCATGCCCAGCCTCATTTGCTGTCTCAGCATGCCCCAGGAACAGAGCCAGTAAGGCAGGCTGCAGACCAAACCCCGGCATCTGCCTAAGCAGGCATTTTAATCTGCTGAGCTATCTGGCTGGACTTGACATAGTATAACTTTGAAGTCACACAGCTGAAATTTGTGAAGTAGTAACAAGTGAAGTAAAGAAACAAATCCATCAGGCTATAGAGGAAATCAGATCAAAAATAATCTCAAAGGTAAAAAAAAAAATGAAAATGAAAGAATGACAAATGATGAGAGACTTGCTCAGCATATCTAAAGAAGATATAAATAAAAAATTAGAGTAGTATAGAAAAGTGATGGAAACTTTGAATATCCAATATGAGAAAGAATTAGAATGCATAAAACAGATTCAAGGAGAGAGCCAAGAAATTAAAAATTCTATTGAAAGTTGACAAAACCACTACAGTGAAACTGAAGATAGACCTTCAGACCTTGAAGACAGGAATACAGCTAGCAATCATAAAAGTATGGTTCTCTTAAAATTAGCATCAAACCAGGAAATAATGATTCAATAGCTGCAAGATGAGGCAAAGAAAAACAATACAAGATTGATAGGTGTCAATGAAAAAGCAGGGGTCAACACAAAAATATTTGCAGAAATAATGGCAAAAAATTTCCCAATATGGAAAAAGAAACTGACACACAGATAAATACAGAACTCCAATAAGCCATAACCAAAATAAGTCTACATAAAGGCATATAATAATCAAGACCCCAGAAATTCATCATAAGAACATAATATAAAAAGCTGTTGGGGGGGGGCAGGGAGATAGCTCAGTGGAATAAGTGCTTGCCTGGTAAGTGATAAGCACAAGGTCTTGAGTTCAATCCCTGGCACCATCAAATAAAT
>NW_004524625.1:13400547-13403197 GCF_000260255.1 Octodon degus | reverse complement strand
GATAAGGAAAGAGATCATCTATTACATCATTTTTTTTTTTTTTTTGCGGAACCAGGGATTGAACTCAGGCCCTTGCACTTGCCAGGGGAGCACTTATTCCACTGAGCCATCTCCCCAGCCCTTAAAGAAAATGTCTTTAAAAAGATTTAATATCAACATGGTAAGTGCTGTTTGTGACAAACCTATTTCCAAGGTCACATGAGGTCATTTCTGTTACGTTGCCACCACACTGCCTTGCTTGATATTTGGGGTGAATTGACGTTTTTTCTCTTCTCTTTTGTTGTATCTTCTTTTTATTTCATTTATTTTGTCTTTTTTTTCTGTCATCTTTATTTTTTCTTTCTTTTTCAGTGCTGAGGATTGAATGAGTATGTTTTTGAAGTCAGGAAAACTGAGTCATTTGATTTTTTTTAAAAAAATAAAGATTGCTTTGTTGTCTTTGGATCTTTGTGTTTCCACTTGAAGTTTAGAAATAGCTTGTTAAATTCTGATTTTCAGGAAAGCCACCTAAGATTTTATTAGAATTGACTAAATGTCTCTGTCGACCACTTTGAGAAGCATTGTCATCTTGAAATATTAGATCTTCAGGCTAAAAAGTAGGAAGTCTTCTGATTTATTAAGTCTTTCTTATTTTTTCAACAATGTTTATAATTGTCATATATATTTCCTGCATATTTTAGTTAAATATACACTTGCACACTTTATGCTTTTTAATGCTATTATAAATGATATTGTTTCCATAATTTAACTTTAATATTGTTCCTTTTTTGAAGAAACATTGTTCCTTTTTAGCTTACAAGTGATTTTTGTATATTCATCTTGTATCCTCAGCCCCTGCTGAACTTATTGTCTGTAATAGTTATTTTTTTTTTAGATTCCTTAGAAATTTATATGTAAAGTTTATTTCCCCTGAGAATGAAACACCTTTACTTTGATCATTCTAATTTGGATATTTTTAAGTTGTTTTTCTTGCCTAATTCTTATGGCTTCAGCCTCCAGGAGAATGTTGAATAGAAGAGCAAGAGTAAGGGGCCGGGGAGACGGCTCAGTGGAATAAGCGCTTCCCTGGCAAGCACAAGGGTCTGAGTTCAATCCCCGGTTCCGCAAAAAAAAAAAAAAAAAAAAAAAAAAAGAGCAAGAGCGAACACACTTGCCTCGGTCTTCACCTCAGGGGGGGTTTCAGTCCTTCACTACTGTGGAGGACCGCTGAGGATTTTTTTTTTCTAGCTGTGGATTATTTAGAGCCGCCCTGGTGAAGTTCCCTTCTGTTCCTAGCTTACCGAATATCTGCATGCGTGAATGCTCAATTTTGTCAGATATGTTTTCTGCCTCTAGTGAAATGATTGTGTAATTTTTAATTCTTAATCTCTATATATGGTATGTTGCATTGTTTAATTTTTTTGTTGAGTAAAATTGCACTCCAGGGATAAACCCCAGCTGAGGTATGTAATTCTCTTGATACGTTGCTAGATTCAGTTTCTTAATATATTGTTAAGAAATTCTAAAGTGGTTTGTAATTTTCTCTTCTTGTTACTTCTTTTGTTTTGAGATGAGGATATGAGGGTTTCAAAAATGAGTCAAGTATTCTTTACTGTTTAGAAGAGTTTGTGTAGGATTAGTATTCTTCTTTGAAAGAGTTTTGGCACTAGTGAATCGATCCAGTTTAGAATTTTTTCTTAAGTGGTATTTTTTGTTACTAGTAATCTCTTTGCTCTAGGCCTATTCAGATTTTTTTTTTTAGTAAGTTTCAGTAATTTGTGGCTTTTCAGAAATTTGTTTACTCTCTCTAGGTTATCTTATTTGTTTATATGCAATTGTTCATAGTATTTCTTCTGTTTGTTTGTTTGTTTGTTTGCGGACTTGGGGATTGAACTCAGGCCCTTGCGCTTGCCAGGGAAGTGCTTATTCCGCTGAGCCATCTCCCTGGTCCCATAGTATTTCTCTATAATTCCTTTTATTACATAAGCTTGGCAATAATATTTCCTCTTTCATTCTCAGTTGCAGTACTTTTTTCTTCTCTCCTCTCTCTCTGTCTCAGGCTGTCTGTCTGTGTCCCCCCGTTTCTCTCTCACTCTCTCTGTCTCTGTTTCTCTCCCTCCCTCCCCCTCCCCGTTCCTTCCCTCCTTCCCTTCATGGTCAGTCTATCTAAAGGCTTGTCAATTCTGTTGATCATTTCAAAGAAGCACATTTTATTGTTCTTTTATTCTCCAATTAATTAGTTTCTACTCAGATCTGAATCATTTTCTTTATTCTGCATGCTTTGGGTTTACCCTGCTCTCGACTTGAGGTAGGTTCAAAGTATAATGTGAACCCTGCCAGTGGGAAGCAAGGTTAGAATCCAAACTGCTTCTGTGAACTCTGAAGTTAGGAAAGTAGGAACTGGGTGAAGAGCAGGCAGTCGGCGTTGCGGACGGACATTAGACCCTCCGAAAGTGTCCTGTTGCCTCAGCTGTGAGACGTTCAGAGGCTCTGTTTTACTCCCCTGAAAGCACTGTAGTCACAACTAACACCACTTGGCACAAGTAAATGGGAAGGCGACGCAGCAGTGTCTGAAAGAGAAGCAGGTTATCCGAGTCTTCAAGTCTTCGTTTATCTACTTTGCTGTTAAATGATATCCATATCAGAAGATAAGGAAAGAGATCATCTATTA
>NW_004524625.1:13393929-13399895 GCF_000260255.1 Octodon degus | reverse complement strand
AATAAATAAATAAATAAATAAATAAAAAGCTATTAGAGAAAAGAAGCAGATAATCTAGAAATAAAGCCCTTCAGAATCGTGAAAGACTTCTTAACACAAACATTTAAGTCAAGAAAGGTGTGGAGTGAAGTAGTTCTAGGTACTGCAAGAAACCACATTCCAATCAAGACTGATATACCCTGAAAAACTATTTTTCAAAATTAATGGACAAATATGATACTTCCACATGAGCCCAGACTAACAAAACTAGTGAAAGATATTCTAGATAGAGTAAAGACAAGTGACCACAATTCCAAGAACCACAAAAGAAAAAAACCACCCAGCAGTGCAAGGAATTAAATAGAGGGGAAAAGTAGAAAACCAACAGCAGGAAAATAATATGACAAAGATCAACCAGTATGTATTAGTACAACCATGAATGTGACTGGCCTCAATTTACCAATCCAAAGAAAAACACTAGCAGAGCAGATCAAGAAAGAAAAATCCAACATTATGCTGTACACAAGAAACACATTTAACTCAAAGATAAATTAACAGACTGAAAATCAAAGAATGAAAAACAATACTCCATGCCAAGGAACACAGACAAAGTAGAGGTAACTACTTTATTTGCCAACAATGTAAACTTCAAACCACGAATGATCAAAAGTGATAAAGAAGGTCACTGAATACTTGTTAGGGGAAAACTTCAAGAGGAAGAGATAACAATCAGGAATGTATATGCACCAAATATAGGAACATACAACTATATAAGACAGATATTAATACCCATGAAAAATCAAATAAGTAATAACAAAGTGGTGTTAAGGGGGACCTTAACATTCCATTATCATAAAGAGATAGGTAGTCAACTAGGCAGAAATCAGCAGAGATAACAGAACTGAACCGAACTTGTAAACAAATGGACTTAGATCTTTATAGAGTGTTCCTCCCAACAACATCAGAACACATATTCTTCTCAGCTATATATGGGGCATTCTCCAAAACAGACCATATACTAGCCCAGAGAACATGCTTAAGAAATGCGAAAGAACTGAAATTATCCCACGCATATTATCTGGCCATAGTGCAATGAAATTGGAAATTATTGACAGAAGAAATTGCAAAACTCCACAAACACGTGCAAATTAAATAACACCCTCATGAACAACCAATGGATCACACATGAAATCAACAAAGATGTTAAACAATATCTACCATCAAACAAAAATACAAATGCCACTTATTTGAATCTGTGGGGCACAATGAAAGCAGTCCTTCAAGGGACACTTGTAGGGGATACTCGCAGGAAAACACAAGGAGTACAAGTAAACAACCTAAATATAGCTCAAGCTTCTGAAAAAGAATAGAATGTCAAGCCCAAAGCCCAAAGAGGGGAGGAAAATATTAAGCTCCAGAACAGAAATTAATGAAGTGGAGAGTAACAAAACAATATAAAGAATTAATGAATCTTTTTTGAATTAATGAATCTTAATGTTGGTTCTTTGAAAGAATAAATAAAATTAATAAATCTATAGCCAACTTTATGAAAAGGAAGGAAACAAAAAAACTTGAATTCATGCAACAAGGAAGAAAAGGATGAAATCACTACAGATCTTCTAGAAAATCAAAAGATCACCTGTACCTACCTTGAAAATTTTATTCCCATAGGATGGAAAACACTGAAGAAATGGACAGATTCTAGAAACAGTAATTACTAAAATTCGTAAAGATATAAAAATCTTCTTGGTAAAATGGTAGAATTTTACAAGAAAGTTAGAGTGGAACTAATGCCACTAATGCCAAAGTTCTTTAGGAAAACTGAAAGAAAAGCAATATCCCAAAATCATTTCTGGAGTCAAGTATTACCCTAATTCCAAAACCAGAGAAAAACCCTACCTAAAAAGAAAACTATCAGCCAATCTCCATAATGAACACAAATGCAGAAATCCTCAATAAAATACCAGCAAACAGAATGCACCAAATCATCAAGTCACTTGTACCAAGTTGGCTTCCTGCCAGGAAAGTAGGGATGGTTCAACATAAGCAAAACAATAAGTGCAGTATACCAACTAGCAGAACCATAAACAAAAACCACATGATCACGGCGGTTTAGCTCACAGTTTGAGGAAGTTTCAGCCCATAATCATCTGGCTCCAAGGCAGAGCAGCACGTGGCAGAGGACAGCAGTTCATGGAGGTGGAAAAACAGCAAAATAGCAAGAGCAAGACAACAGCAGCAGAGAGTGAGCCTGCTGTCCTCCCTTCTGTGGCATTAAGGCTATCTGCACCATGGGGGGTGTAGACAGTCACACCCATAATCCAAGCATTGGATCATGAATCAATCACAAACTCCAGAAGCTTTACTCATGACTGCATGAGGCTTTAGGGGAACATCTAGACACAAATCATAACATATGGTGTTTACCTCAACCTCATAAAAGCCATCTATGACAAACTAACAGACAACATCTTACTAAATGATGGACAGAAACTGAAAGCTTTCACAGTGGAATCTGGAACAAAACAAGGATGTCCACTATTACCACTCCTATTTAGTAAAGATCTGGAAAAATTAGAACAATTAGACAAGAGGAAGAAATAAAAGGAAAAAGAATAGGAAAGGAAGACATAAAATTATAATTTTTCAGATGTTACTCTACATAGAAGACCCCAAAAACTCCACCAAAAGACTCCTACATTTAATAACTAAAATCAGTTCCATATCTAGATACAAAGTGAACACTCAAAAATTAATAGTATTATTGCACATAAAAACAAACTCACTGAGAAACAAATTAGTGACAGCACACCCTTCATAATAGCATCCAAGAAATATGAAGGACTTAGGAATCAATCTAACACAGGAAGAAAAAATTAAAATTGCAGAACGAACTCTGATCAAGGAAATTGATGAGAATTTCAGAAAACAGAAAGATATCCCCTGCTCATGGAAAGAAAGGACCAACATGTTGAAAATGGCTATACTCCCCAAAGTGTCATATAGATATGAAGCCATCCCAATCAAAATACCTTAAGCATACCCCACAGCTCTAGATAAAACATCCCTAAAAATACATCTGGAACCAAAAGAGACCTAGAATAGCAAAGGCAGAACTAGGCAACAAGGGCAAGGCAGGAAGTATCACAGTCCACGATTTGAAATTATACTACAAAGCTACTGTGATAAAATCAGCATAGTATTGGAATTAAAGGAATTTAAGGAACTCAAGGATCAATGGAACAGATTAGAAAATGCTGACACAACTATAAACACACTCAGCTACCTTATCTTTGACAAAGGGGTCAAACATATTCCCTGGAAGAAAGATAGTTTCTTTAATAGTGGTGATGGAAAAAATTATCTTTCCACATGCCAAAAACTAAAAGTAGACCTATGTCTATTCATCATGCACTAAACTAAAGTTAAAATGGATCAAAGATCTAAAAATCAAAACAGAAGTAGTAAATGTACTAGAAGAGAAAGTAGGCAGAAATCTTGAAGACATAGCTGTAGGCAGAGACATCATAAACAAAAACCAAACTGTCTGGGAAATACTAAGAAGAGTCAACAACTGGGATCTCATTTTATTAAAATGTTTTTTTTTCTACATCAAAAGAAATCACCAATAAAGTGAAAACACAATTCACAGCGTGGAAAAAAATTTTCCAATTGTCCTTCAGACAAAGGACTTATATACAGAACATATAATGAATTTTTAAAAATCAGACACCCCAAATTCAATGGGATGTCTATCCAAAAATGGACATCTAACACAAATACACACTTCTCAGATGAAGAGATACAAATCAAAAATAAATATATGAAAAAAATGCAACATCACTGCCCATTGGAGAAATACAAATTAAAACAGCACTGAGATTCCATCTTACCCCAGAAAGAAAGGCTATCATCAAGACATCAACCAATAACAAATGCTGTCGGGGCTGTGGGGAAAAGGGAACGCTTGTCTACTCTTGATGAGAGTGTAGACTACTGAAGCCACTGTGGAAATTAATACACAGATTGCTCAAAAAGACTAGTAGAGGTTCCATTTGACCCAGCTATTCCCCCTCTGAGTATTTTCCCAGAAGAATTAAAAACACCATACCACAATAATATATGTGCACCCATATTTATAGCACTATGATTTATAATAGCTAAATCTTAGAAACAACCCAAATGCCCATCAACTAAGGAATGGATAAAAAGATGTGGTATTTTTTATATAATAGAGCATTACTCAGCTATAAAGAAAAGTAAACTCATGACTATTATAGGGAAATGGATGCAACTAGAGACCATACTTGTAAGTGAAATAAATTAGACTTGCATTTGTAAAAATCATATTGTCTGTCCTGTGTAATGGAAAGAGTTAATAAGTCCCAAAATGTACAATAGATATTGTGAAAGAGAAAGAAGCTTCTCAGATAG
The DNA here is from genome assembly GCF_000260255.1 of Octodon degus. Taxonomy (NCBI): domain Eukaryota; kingdom Metazoa; phylum Chordata; class Mammalia; order Rodentia; family Octodontidae; genus Octodon; species Octodon degus. The sequence goes on along the minus strand of NW_004524625.1, from coordinate 13,395,482 downwards.
AAAGAACAACTGGAATGTGAAAAAGGAGATAAAAAGGAAGAGAAAATTAGATAAATACATAGATAGATAGATAGATAGATAGATAGATAGATAGATAGATTGATTGATGATAGAGAGATAGATATACAATACAGCTAGTTGTCCTACTAATTTTTATTATTTCATTGAAAGAATCCATTAATGTTTGTATTGTTTGTTCAATTTTACCTCCTGTATCTTGTAACCTAAGAAAATACTTTGAAAATAACAATATGCAATATAATACGTATTGTTAATTTCTCATTATCTTGTTTTGAAATTCTGTATCACTGGTATTGTTTTTTATTCTCCTTAAAATAAATAAATAGGTAATAGCTACTGAAACAAACAGGATTTGATTATTAAACAAGCTCTTACTTTGGTGGAGACTAAAAATAAAAATTTGTTTATATTATAAGGTAATAGCTTCTTTTTTCTTGTAGAAAAAGAGGATTATGTACAGATCAAGGGCTCAAGTTTTAGAGATTTGCACAAAATCTAAGTTTAAAACTTAGCCTTCTCATTAATCATCAGTGTGATCTTGGGTACAGTGCTCCTTCTATGTGTGCCTTTTCACATCTTTGTCCAATGAATTTAAGGCCAGCACTTACTTTAAATTGTTGTAAAGTTACAAGAGATATTTATAAAGCATTTAGTAAGGTTTGTTCAACATTAAGAGCATTTTGAGTTACAAAGAGTTTGCAAGGCTAAGCAAGAATAGAGAAATAAGAGAAAAAGAAATTGTGTGTGTGGATTGTTGGGGACTTGATACAGTTTACATGGGTATAAAATGAATGGGTTGATGAGTGGGTGGATGGATGGATGGAGACAGGATGATGATGGTGGGGTAGAAGGAGGACTGGCTGGTCCAGATTCTTCTAGCTGACCTTGGCAAAGCTGCGTTCATGTAATCTAGAAAATGGGCAGGATGTGACCAAGTACTGATGTGAGAATTTTCTTTCCAATTTTGTACAATTCACTGTGTGGGATTCTGGCACAGTGAGATATAAACACAGCGGCAATTTGGGTTTAAAGACATAAATTTGGATAGAGAAACTGGGTTGTTAAGGGTAGAGCATTAACAGTGGGAGAACATTAGTGCCCTGTGGTGATGGGCATCAGTGAGGAGGCCGGAGCAGTTGTCCTGAGCCCTGGAGAGACAGGGATTACACAAAATACCCAAGAGGATCTTTGAGAAAGGTACCTTGCAGGTGGGGTTGGGAGCTTGATAACTTTGGGCAATAAGGAAACCATATTTACTCCCTCATGTTGGTGGGACTGGGTGCAGCTGAATTCCATAGTTTCAAGTTGGCAAATATTTTTTCCTTTTAATGATTCTGCCATGAATTTTAATCACCTTGTTCACCACTTTCAGTAATACTTTTAGAAAGAAGAAAACTAACAAACTAAGTGTCTTACTAGACATTACCTTAGGTCATTAGGTTTAGTCATATAGTGTTAGTTTTTAGGTTGTCCTGTAATCAGTGACTCTCTCTCTCTCTCTCTCTCTCTCTCTCTCTCTCTCTCTCTCTCTC
>NW_004524625.1:13388712-13393829 GCF_000260255.1 Octodon degus | reverse complement strand
TGGTGTGGCTCTCATAGGATGAGACACCTATGTATCTCTTTGTTTTACAAATAAAATACTGGATGACCAAATGGGTCAATGACCAACCCAAAGTCACATAGCTATTCCCAGGCTATGGTGAGCGATATTCAATATGTGACACAAACCATTTGGAGTGAAGATAACCTGAGATACAATGCTTTCGCATGCCAAGTACTTTGAATCAAAGGAGACTTGGAAGGGCCTCAGAAACTAAAGTTCTCTAGCTTCTTCCTCTTTCCCTCCTCTCTTCCCCTCTGTTTATTCCTAGAATCAGGCCATGGAAATTACAATTTCCCTTTTCCAAAACAAGCCACAAGATCTATGAATATCATTCTTATCTCCCTCTCTCCCAAAACCCACCATGTGGCCTTCTCTGTACTACAGGAAGGAACATTAGAGAAAGGCTAAGTCAAACCTGAATAAACAAAGTCTTGCTGAGTTCCACCCACAGGTCACTATCATATCATATTTGTACCATTTCTCCACGGCTGTCCATTCCCCACCAAACTGGGAAACACAAACACATACTTTCCCAGGGTCTTTGAATTTCATTTCTGAAGGTTCCCATGTTTTATAAAATTTTAACTGAATATATTTGTTATGATTTTCTCTTGCTGGCCTATCTTTCATTATAGGTGTGCTGACCGTGAGTTTTGAGATGGGTGAGGAAAAGGTATTACCTTTTCACTCCTATCTCTTGTGGGTATGTTTAGGATTACATGCAATTCCCAAACTTGTCCATTTGTCCTTTAGTTCCATCAGCTTTAATAAGTTTGAAAATCTGTTGTTAGGTAAATATCCCATAATCCTTAATAAATGACCCCTTTATTGGAGATATTATTCTTAATCTAGATTCCTACTTTGTTAGGTATTACTGTAGCCACATTAATATCTTATGGTTAAAATTTGCATGGTATGGTCAGGCATTCTAGTTCATACCTATAATCCCAGCACTTGGGAGGCTGAGGCAGGAGGACTGCTGTGAGTTTGGGGTCAGCATAGGGTACAAAGTAAATTCAAGAACAGCCTGAACTTCATTGTAAAACCCCATCTCAAAAAGACAAAAAAGTTCATGTAGTATGCCTTTTAAAACTTTTGCTTTTAATCTATTTGAATTTCTATATTTAAAGTGAGATTTTTGTAAATTACATTTGGTTAGAACTTTGAAAAAAATCTGCCTATCTCAGCGGGTGTGGGGTTATATGCCTGATGTTCAGGCATTCTGGGAGGCTAAGGCAGGAGGATCACAACTTCAAACCTGTCCTAGGCACCTTAGGGACTTATAGAAATCCTGTTTGTTAAAAACATTTTTTTTAAAGTACCAAGGATGTAGCTCAGTATGAAGGCCTGAGTTCACTCCCAGTGGTGGAAAAAAACTGACAATTTTATTCTAACAATCCTTTTATACTTAATAAAATTATTGCTATGGTTTGGTTTAAGTCTGTAATATTTTTGTTTTTCCTTTCCTATAATTTCCTTTCCTTGTCTTTATTTTGGGTTAGTTCAATATTTTGTAATATTTTATCTTTTTGTGTGGATTTTAGCTCTACTGGTTTTATTTTTGTGGCTGCTGTAGGACTTTACAATATGAAGCCTTAATTTATTATTGTGTTGGGTAAATACTTTTTCAGTTTTTTGTTCCTATATTACTCCTTTGTCTCAGGAACAGTCAGCTAAAACTTTTTCCCATTCTGTGGTTAACTTTTCACTCTGCTGGAGATTTCTTTTAATGTACAAAAGCATTTCAATAAGATGAGATCTGAGCTGTTGATTCTTTGTAGTATTTTCCAGGCAATCTGAGTTTTGTTCATGAAGTCTTTACCTATGTCTTCAAGAGTTCTGTTATTCCTCTCCCAGCAGGTTTTGTGTTTCTGTTTTAATACTTAGATCTTTGATCTATTTTTACTTTAGTTTAGTGCATGATGATAGACATGGGTCTAGGTGTAGTATTCAGCATATGGAGAGCCAGTTTTCCCAGCACCTAAAGGGCGTATCTTTTTTCCAGTGAACACGTTTGGCCCCTTTGTCAAAGATAATGTGAATGAGTGTATTCGAAGTTCTTTCTGCATCTTCCAACCTGTTCCACTGATCTTTGGGTCTGTTTTCTGCTTGGCCAGATCTGTGCTGTTTTATCACAATAGTAATGTAACTTTGAGTAGCGATTATGATTCTCCCTGGCTTGCATTTGTTGCCCAGAATTGCTTTTGCTATTTTAGGTCTCTTCTGCTTCCACGTGAATTTTAGGATTGTTTTCTCCAATTCTGTGAGGTACACTAAAGGTATTTTGATTTGAATTGCATTAAGCCCAAATAACAGTTTTTGGAGTATGACCATTTTCGCTGTTAGTTCTTCCTATCCAAGAGCAAGTGGTATCTTGCCATGCTGTGCCATCCTTTTCAGAGTACTATAGTTTTCAGTGTAGAACTCTTTTGATTTTTTAGATTGGTTCCTAAGCACTTCATTTTTAAAATGTTATTCTGAAAGCTATTTCTTTCATCATCTCTCTCTTTCTCAGTGAGTTTGTCTTTTGTGTACAGAAATGATACTAATTTTTGAGTATTGGCTTTGTATTTACATAGCCACTTAATTTGGTTATTAAATGTGTATGACTCTTGGTGCATTTTGGGGGGTCTTCTATATAGAGCAGCATGTCATATGCAAATCATGATAATTTAACTTCTTTTTTTTCCTATCTTTTTGTTTTTCTTTCTTTTGTCTAATTACTCTGGCTAATGTTTCCAGAGATATGTTGAATAGAAATAGTGACAATGGACAACCTTCTCTTGCTCCTGATTTTGCAGTGGAAGATTTCAGTTACTGAGCATTTATTATGATGTTGACTATTGGTCTGTCTTAATCGACTTTTATCAGATTGAGATAAAGATCATCATTTCCAATTTTAGCAGCTTTTTTAAAAAATCATGAATGGATATTGGACTTTGTCAAGTGTTTTTTCTGTATCTATTGAGATGATCATGTGATTTATTTTTCTTTGGCTCTCCTTTTATTTCTTTTATTTTTTATTTTATTTTATTTTTTTAGTCAGACCCAGCTGGTGTTTATTAGGTTATTTATAATTTGACTACTTTTTTTTTCTCACTACTTAGTGGAGAACATCTTAAGGAAGGAGCCTTCCAGAGCCTGGAGATGTGGGCTGCGGTCACAGAGTGTGCAGGAGGCGGGCTGAGGGCCTTCCAGGAGCCCTTCGTTGAAAGGGAAGCAGCGGGCCCCAAAGCATCGCGGTTCTCGCAGCTGGTGCTTGCTTGCTTCTTTCTCTACTTCCTGCAATCCCTTAGTCGTCGTTATCGTCATCCTCTGGGACAAAGATATGCTCCTCCAGAGAGCCGCGACGTTCTTGCTGATGAGCGTCCCAACACAGAGAAAGGGGATCACAGTGGAGAGCACACGGAGAAGACCGAAGGGCATTTTCACCGGTTTGCGCAAAATGACGCCGCTGCGGGTAACCATGACTGACCCCGACGATGTCAGGCCCCGACCTGAGCCGCCCCGTGCGGCCGCTACATCACCACCTTCCCTCAAGTTGGCCGGCTCCGGAGAGCTCCAGATCGGAAGGTTCCCAAAGTCGGCCAGCGAGCTGCTCGGGTGCCGTCTTCCAGTCCCGCCCCTCACCCGGCACCCGCACCCTGCCTTCTTTTATTTTATTTTTTACAGAGAAAAGCAATAAAAAATACAAAATTTCAATAAAGATAGTAGGAGACTGACAATAATTAACAAACTGCATATGGTTATCTTCAAAATAATTGCTCAAACTATAAATTGCAAGTATAAAAATTGATCAAACAGTATAATCACAAACTACTCATTTCTATGAAATAATAGAAATCAGTAGTATAACTATCTTACATATCTAATTTACTTATTTTTATTATCCTTATCTCTTCCTTCTTTTTTGCTTTTCCCCATTCCAGTTTATCTTTCCTTTTAAACAGTTTGGGCCCATTTCCCAATGTCTATTGTATTTTTTGGTTCTTAATTTCTCTTTTAGTTTCTTACACTAGGGAGACAATATGATTTTTACGCATGTGAGTTTCATTTATTTTGCTTATGATTATGGTCTCAAGTTGCATATATATACCAATTAAAAAAACACCTCAAGTTTGTCCTTCTTTATAACTGAGTAGTACGTCACGTATAAAAATACCACATCTTTTTTATCCGTGCCTTGGTTGATGAGCATTTGGGTGGTTTCCAAGATTTACCTATTACAAATTGAACTGCTCTAAGCATGAGTGCATGTATATGCTGTGGTATGCTGTTTTAAATGCTTCTGGGAAAATACTCAGAAGGGGAAGAGCTGAGTTGAGTGGGACCTCTAACTCTAGTGTTTAAAGCGACTGCCGCACTAATTTCCACAGTGGTTTCAGTAGTCTGCACTTGCATCAAGACTGGAGAAGGGTTCCTTTTTCCCCACAGCTCTGACAACATTTGTGATTGGTTGATGTCTCGGTGACAGTCATTCTCTCTGGGGTGACATGGAATTTCAGTGTTGTTTTAGTATTTCTGCAATGTGCAATTATGTTGCACATTTTTTTCATATATTTACTTGTCATTTTTTTCATCATCTTAGAAGTGTATATTCATCTCAGATGTTGATTTTTGGACTGAGTCTTTAAATTTCGGTGTCCTTTATATGTTCTAGATACAAGTCATTTGTCTGACAGACAATTTGATAAACTTTTTCCCACTGTTTTCACTCTGTTGGTGATTTCTTTTTTTTAATGTTAAAGTCAGTTTATTTTTATATCATATTTACACCATAATTGATTTGATGAGCATTACATCAAGTCATTTTATATAGAGATATAGATATATAGACACATATGTACAAAGTTATGCAGTGGGACCTCAACATGTTGCTGATAATGAGAAAAATGCCCATTTCATTTTGATCTTTGGTTCATAAGTGGATTTATGAAGTATAGTCTTTTTTTCCATAAATTTATTGAGAAACAAATAGCAATGAGACAGTTTCAAACCAAACCGGTAGGACAGTTTCAATAATTAACACATTGTATACGTTCTTTCTAGTGGTTAATTGCTGTACAAGATGCAGACATGATATCCTACTTACAAAC
>NW_004524625.1:13378652-13380737 GCF_000260255.1 Octodon degus | reverse complement strand
CAGAAATTCCTACTCGGCGGGTGGGGTGGGGGACGTTCCAAGGGGGTGGAAGAGGGTCTCACCCACGCTGCGTCTGGCCTGGACCAGTAGATCCCACCAGCGCAGAGGTGTTAAGTTCTCTTGTTACATTTGCATTGTTGCTGATTTGATTTTTCAAGCTATCAATAATTCTCCTATGTAGCTGGGGTCTCTTATTTTTGGTGTGTACATATTTATGATTGTTACCTCCTCTTCTTGAAGTTTTCTCCTAACAAATATGTAGCAACTTTTTAAAAAAAATCTCTTTTGGTCATTCTTGGTTTGAAGTTAACATTGTCTGAAAACAAAATAGCTATCCCTGATTTTTTTCCTATTTCCTGTTTCATGGAAAATAGCTTTTTATCCTTTGACTTTCAATCTTTGAATTTTTTTGAGTTAAATGCTTTGATTTTATACAGCATGTTGTTGGATTTTTGTTCTTGATCCACTCTGCCAATCTGTTTCTTTTGATTGGTGAATTGAAGCCATTTACATTTATGGTTACTACTGATATGTATTGGCCTATTTTTTTTTTTTTTTTTTTTTCGGAACTGGGGATTGAACTCAGGTCCTTGCACTTGCCAGGCAAGTGCTTATTCTACTGAGCCATCTCCCCAGGCCCTATTGGCTTATCTTTGTCATGATACTTTCTTACTGTTGGTTCCTCGCTTTCCCTGTTTAGTTGCTTGCCTTGCTTGGTGATTTCTCTCTATTGGCATTCTTTGATTGTGCTCAGTTTTATATCTTTCTAAAATGTCTTTCAGTAGACTTTGTAGAGCTGGTTTTGTGGTGGTGAATTTCTTCAGTTGATTTTTTTAATAGAAGTATCTTAGTTCATGTACTGGTTGATACATTATGTCAACTTGAGAAGTTTAGAAGTTTAAATGACTCACTAAAGAGCCAGGATTCTTGGTTTGTAAACACGGATATTGTATGAGTTCTACACCTTCATGCCCAGGGTAGATTGCTTATAATATAAGGATAGGGGGAAGGCTGTCCTTCCCTTGCTCTTCACTATTTTCTGCCATCATAAACTGCTACTCTCTGCCATGTACCACTCTAACTGGGAGCCAGCGAAACATAGACTAAAACCTCCACAAACTGTGAGATAAATAAATATTTCTTTCCTTAATTTTGGGTGTCAGGTATTTTGTCCCAGCAACAAGTAAAAAGTAAGACAACTCTCCATTCATTTTGAAAGGTAGTTTTGTAGAACACATTAATCTGTATTGGAAATTGCTTTCTGTGAGGGTTTGACATACTTCACTGCAAGCTCTTCTTAACTTGAGGATTTGTATTTTGAAGTCTGCCATGATTCCGATGGGCTTTCCATTATAGGTGATCTGCTTCTTTTGTCTACCAGCTGTATTCTGTTCTTGTGCTGACTTTCTAAGATCTTGATTATTTTATGCCTTTGGGTAGATTTATTTTAGTCGTGGCTAATTGGGGTTCTATGTGCCTCACTTACCTGTATGTCAAATTCTTTTCCCATGATTTGGAAGTTTTCTGTCTTCTGTGAACAGTCTTTTTATGTCATTTGTGTTAACTTCTGCTCTTTTATTGACTCCAATCAGTCATGTTGTTCTTTACATCATTTTGTAGCTGTTGAATTGTTTTGTCCTAGTCTCTTGTTATTTTTAAGAGATCTTTCCTTTTGTGGTCACTAATAACAATCCTGTCTTCTTGGTCTGATATTCTGTCTTTACTTTTGTGCATGTGGTTTTGCAAACTTTCAATAGAACTTTTAATATTTGTTTGACTCTGTTTCAAGCATCCCATTTCTTCTATATATTGAGCATTCAGTTTCCATCATTTTCCTATGCACCTCTATTTTTTTTATTTAAGTCTACTCTGGATCTTCTAAGTTCTTAATTATGGTTATCATTGCATTTTTATTTTTATTTATTTATTTATTTTCATAATTTTATTGATAAACAGATAGCAATGATACAGTTTCAAATCAAATCGGTAGGACAGTTTCAATAACTAACACACTGCATATATTCTTCTTAGTGGTTAATTACTGTACAAGATGCAGACTTGAGATCCTATTTACAAACACCATTA
>NW_004524625.1:13362901-13378332 GCF_000260255.1 Octodon degus | reverse complement strand
AGAGTTGTAGCTTTTGGGTCTGATAAGGTCAGTGAAATCCCCTCAGGATTTATCCTGAGATCCTGTACCTCAGATTGTAGAACCTTTGTATCATCTCATTTTTAAATGAGAGGTTATTCCCAATTTGATTTCCTCCATACCCTCATGGGCTTTTTTTTTTTTTTTCACTTCTGTTACTCTCATTTCAGAAATTTCCTCTGTATGGCTTCTATTTTCCTCTCATCCCCTGGACTTGTTGTGGGTGGTTTGGAGGTCTTGCATGGCATTTTGTTTCATCTCATCATTCTATTTTTAAAATTTAATTAGTTTTTTGTGATGATTCTTGTAAAATTTTATAGTAGATAGATTTATCACTAGTATTAATATCTTCCTAGGAAATGTGTGTTCTTCAGGGATGTAGTGTAAGTGTAAAAAGCTATTGGTTTTTGTGACTCTCCCAAAATTTTATCTCACCAGTTTATTAAGGGTGAGATGTTGGTATCCATTTGTTTCAGCCACCATCCACTCCTTTGGTACTGGACTATGGTTATTTCCCTTGACCTTCCCATTGCTGTTTTATAAGAAAGAACAAGTGATTATAGCAGATAGGACATCCTAGCTAAAGTAGTACAGTTAGCAATAACAATAGGACCAATCATACCTTACAAACTGAAAAACTGGTAACTCTTAATTTGATGCCTTTAACCACAGGAGTAAAATCTACAGTTCTATAACAAAGTGTGACATAAACTGGGAGCTTGTATGAAACATGTTTCCCTTTCTGGAGTGATTTTATACTGTGTTAAGGGAAATTTAAGAATCGTAGTAGACAAAACAGAGATAAATGAAGAGAAATATTGTAGAAGCAAGGCTAGGTACAAAGGATGATGACTTAAGTGTTGGGAAACTAGACAAGAGGGCAGAGTAAAGAACGAAGGAGGAAGCAAAGGATTATTGAAACTAAGCAGAAGGACCAGAAAGAATGTTCCCTCACATGAAAGTATTATATCAAGAGAGATCATTGAGGAGGAGGAAAAAGACAACAGACTAGAACAAAAATATAGGTCAAAAACCTGCCCCCCCATAAAAAAATAAGGAAAATGAAACAAACCAGCAAAGAAAAAATGAAAAAATACAGTATAATAAAAAAAAATTCCCCTAGTGTCCACAAAGAACTGAAAACTACTGGGTAGCCCTTCCAAGGCTGCAGTAGAATTGGTTCTGGACATGGGCTGATCTTTGCATCCAGATGTGGGAGGCTAGATATGGAGTCTTCAGGCAGTACTTTCTGTATGTCCCTTCATTTTCTACCCACTCTGTACCCTTTTTGTCTCTGCAACTCTCTCCTAGTTGCTAGGCTGTCCTCAGACAGAGATGGCCCAGGACAGCTCCAAGTCCTGTGTATAAGTGGCTCCTCCTGATCCTTACACAGCCTCCTGTGTTCCTCCTCCTCTGGCTCAACTCTGTCCTCTCAGGTTGTTTGCTGCAGGGTTAGGTGGGGTGCTGAGCTGTGGACTGACCCTCTGCTCCTGTAACCACCATCCAAGGCTTCTCAGTCCCTATTCTACGTCCTCTCCTGAGAGGTAAGTCCTAACCTCCCCCTCACTGTTGTTGGTGGCAAAGTGCTGCATAAAGCTGATCCCTTAACCTAGTGGTGTCAGGTTAGTGGTACGATATTCCACTCTGTGCTTTTACTGGCAGCTCCACTGCTACCACTGCCACCCAGCCTGGGGTTGGTAGCCTTGCTGAGCCACTGCTTCTGCCACTGCTGCTTATTGCAGGTGAGGTGGGTGGAGTGCTGCTGTGGATTGACTTTCTGATCTTGCTGCTGGTGTGGGGCTTTAGGACCCACCCAGGACCACTCAGTCCCATGGAGCAAGATGGCTTAGTCCATATCCCTCTAGCCATCTGGATTCAATGATTTCTATTAATGTGTCTGAAAAGTTACTGATGATTCATTTAGCTACTAATTTCATCCTCATACTTTAGAATATGGGATATATAAATTTGGGGTATATATTTGTCCTTATAGCTATTGAATTTTCCTTGGTTTCTTTCCAAAAAAAATTTCATCTTTCTGCTAAGATTTTCTATTTATTAATTTTGTTTACATGTTAAGTTTCTTGAATATATTTATGGAAACTAAAGTTTATTCTGCTCATTCTAACCTCTGCATCATCTTATAGTTGATATATATTTAGTGATTCTTCAATTTAGCATGGGTAACTTTTCCATGATTTGATTTTACATGTCTAATTTTTAATGCACACTTGTCACGTGGATACTATGTTGTTGAAGTTCTGGTGCTTCCTTGTAGCAAGAGGCAAAGTCTCTTCAAGTTATACCCATTTTTTTCACTCTTTAGGGCTATCAAACAGTTGTTTTCTGTTTTGTTGTTGTTGTTTTTACCAAGTTTTCATCATACTTTGTAATTGCTATTGGTAACATTGATGTAGAAGATATAACTCCCAAACTGCTAGCTGTCAGATGGGCCACGTTTGTGTCCCTTGAAATCAAATAATGAATTCCGAAGGACAAAGGAGGTTAAGAATAGGAAAGGTTTACTAGGGAATAGAAACGAGGAACAAGAATAGCTCCTGAGAGACAGGAGGGGCCCCAGGTGGGTTGCCATCATGTTCATCGCTCCTAAATTCCTGAAGTTGTTACTAATGGAAATTCCTAAAGTTGTTACTAATGAAAAGCAAGTAAATATGTAAATAAGGCCAAAAATGTTTCAGAAAATGTTCTAATACATCAAGAATCTTTTGTAGGGCAGTCATGAAGTGGGTGCAACATGGCTCAAATTATAACCAACCAACAAGATTACAAGTATAACCACTTGGCTAATATCAATCCAATAGTGAAGTGGGGCATGTAGCCAGGGTTTGTGGATGATGTCATCCACCCTGGTCAATAATCTTACGGCCTCAGTCTTGTTTTAGCCTTTGTAATTCTAGTCATAATCTTAGTCTTAGTCTTTGCCTTAGTCTTAGTTTTAGTGGGTGAGAGAAGATGGTCCAGCTCTTGTGAGATAATGGTCTATTTCCATGGGAAGTCCCAAAAGATGGTTCTGATTAGAGTATAATTTCAAGCTTCCATGCATCGCCTAGGGAATTATGCTAATCTGGCCACAGTGACTTGAATCTTGACACCTCATCTTCAGATGCGCCTCCACCCACAATTCTGAGGTATCTGCTTTCCACTGACTTCCAGTAGCAGCCCAGAGCTCTCCTTTTCTGAATGTCTATTAATTTTTATCTCACTTAAGTGTCTGTGATAGAATCGTCACATGGATAGAAAGTTTCTCCATAAATCTTGGAAATGTCTTAAAAACACTTACTTAATTTTGTTAAAGCACCTGCAAGCAGGCGCAGGGGCCGAGAATTTGATCCCTGGGCCTGCCGCGCCAGCCCCACCCCAGGGGCACTCTGAGGTGGCAATTGAGATGGGGCATGATGGCATGCGCCTGTAATCCCAGTTCTTAGGAGGCTGTACACAGGTGGATCACTCTGAGTCGGATCTAGTAGTGAGACCCTGAACACCTTGAAGACCCTTCCCAAATAAATAAATAAATAAATAATGTCTTGCTTAAACAAATATCCATGAAAAGTCAGATACGATATTTTGTCATTTTTGGCTAATATGCATTAAAATAATTAGTAAAGATTTTTAACTGTTCACTACATAAAATGATCTCCAATACACCTTCTATACTTCAGAAAATATGAGTTGGATGATTTCTGAAACTTCATTTAGGTCTAAAAATCTCATATTAATGTCTTTAAACTATTGTTCCATGGATCACTGAGGTACATAAGCAATTTGCCACTCTGCCACGGATATTCAGGAAAATAACTACAATAATTTGAAATTTAAAGTGATTCCTAACCATCTATATGTCCATTTTGGTACAACTGAAGATAACTTGAACCAGCTTACTTGGGCAGCTCGCACTGAGGCTGAGGTCAGATATGAGACATGTGTCCCAGCCTCTGGAAGCCATTAGTCCCTAGCCACTCAGCTCTGTCTCCCTATTTCTTGATTTGCTTTCATTCTCCTCACTTTGTAAATTTATTCTCTCTGCTCTGATTCATCTGGAAATTCCTAATGTTGTTACTAATGAGAAGCAAGTAAATACATAAATAATGTCCCAGAAGTTTCAGGAAATGTTCTAATACACCAGTAATCTTAGTCCAAGGAAAAGAGAAGGGAATTTGCTTCCACTGATGACAGCAAACTTTCATCAGCAAGGATTATGGCTGTCACGGTCTGAATTCACAGCAGTCGCTAGACACGTGGGAAGCACTTTACTTGCTCCACCACACCCATAAAGTAGAAATTCAGCTACTCCTTTCACAAATAAAGAAATGATGGGAGCTTTACTTTGGATTTGATAGGGCCATTTGTTATGGCTATTTGGAAAAGGCATTTCAGGCTGGTGTCTCATGGCTCCTTGCTGCCCTTCAGGAAGCTCCGACCGAAATCTAGGTGTTCTGAAATGCTCTCATTCTGGCTCTGGCAGAAGAACAGTTGCATTTTCTGGATACAGAATACACCAGCTTCTTCAGCTTGGAGACCCAGGGCTCATGGCTATTTCTAGTCCCTGAAAGGTGCCAAAGGCTACTGTGTAAATAGTCCTTCACTATGGAACAGCAGAGCGAATGCATCCACAGGCCTGCCCTGGCTAGAAAGTTTGTTCAACGCACAGAGCCCTAAGAGCAAACACAGAAAAGCAAATGTGACAATGAGAAGAGGAAAGACAATGAACTGGAGAAAGGCTGCTAATCTCACACAAAAGGTTTGCCAGCCCGAACGTCTGATTCTCTGGAAAGAAGCAAGAAAAAAGGGGGAGGCTGAGCTTTCCCCCCTTTATATTTCCTGAACTTGTTTTGACCTGGCTTATGATTTGGGTAGGGAAAGCCGTTCAGGGATGGCCTGGTGAGGCATGTCACTTTTTGGCATTCAGCATGAAAACATCTTGAATGTTGATATTTGTCCCAGCTGAGTTAAAAGCAAATATCAAATTAAGGTGTTCTGAAAAGCTGAGGTCCACAGGCCATGTTCAGCACTGTTGGCTGTGGACTAATGAGAGTTCAGATGAGTGAAACTTAGACTACTGGTAGCTTAGAAATGCTCTCCTGGGAATTCTCAAAGTAGCAACCGTGAAAGGGGCTTCCTTAAGTAACAACTGCCTCTTGTGGGGCACTCCATGAGTAAAGAGATCCTCTCCAAATCCATTCACCCAAATTTGCTACCCCTAAGATCTTTTCATTTGCCCAAAGTAAGAAGTCTCATAATACACCGGTGGTTTTTCAATGATTTTTGATGAATCATTCCTAACATTTTAAGTATAGCCAGTTGGTTGTTAAGAGATAGTACCCTCAATCTTCCTGGTTTTCTATTTACTAAAATAGGAAATTAAATTGCCCAGGTATTAGTCAAATGAATGGTCAATAGTACACAATAGCCAATTCTGTAGGGTACAAACAAACAAGGTGATGATTAATATGCAAAGCACTTTCTGCCTGTCCATTCAGCCATTCTGAAAAGTAATGAGGCTTGGGTGGGGGAGATAGCTCAGCAGTCTAAGCACCTGCTGGGCAAGCACAAGGACCTGAGTTTGATCCCCAGTACTGCATGCCATGCTGGCCCCAGAAACTAGGGCACGCCGTGCCTGCCACCCAAACTGGGCATGGTGGCACATGCCTGTAATCCCCGCTCTGGGGAGGCTGAGACAAGAGAATCACTATGAACCCCCTCTGTGTAGCAAGACCATATACTAAATAAATAAATGATTAAAAAGTAATGAGAAAAAAAAAAAGTAATGAGTCTTCAGCAAAGAGGGAACTATCCGTTACAGAGGGAGCCAAGCCCATGATAGCTGACTGAGTAGTTTGATCTTTGGGCATCCTGCCAATTCTGAGATCCGGTTTTCCTATATTGCTCCGAACTATTTCTTGAGCTTCTTCTCTGTGTTCCAGGCATAGTGCTGGCCACTGGGGGAAGATTTACATGGATAGGTGGGGCAGGGAAATGGACAGGCAGTTTCTGCCAGGTGTGTAGAGGACATTCAGGGCAGGTAGTGTGGAGGGGGACACTTCTCGAAGTGTGGACATTGACAAAAGATGGGGTTAAGCAATCTTCCTGGGAATAATGTCTGAGTTGAGTTCTTAAAGAGCAGGAAAAGGTCAAGTGGAGAAGGAGAATTGAGGGCAAACAGCAGTATGGTTTTGTCAGTCTCACAGATGGATTAAGGAAAAACTGGCAATGAAGCATCAGGGACAGGAAACAGAAAAGTGTGTGAGAGACGTCATTATCCCTGTTCACGGATGACGCAAGAGAAGCTTGAAGAGGCTGGGTCAGTCGCCCGCCATTTGAGGTCAGATGCTCCAGAAGTCTCAGGTGGGCAATTTGCTCTTTGAGAGAACACACAAGTTATTAAACTTCTCTGCATTCCAGTTTCCTCTACAAACTACAGATGACACTGTCCACCCAGGAGTCATTGTGGGGATCAAACAAAGCAGTGTGTGTGAAACACTATGATGTTAATATACTATAAGTGCTCAGTGATGACAGAAACTCACTTAGAAGCCTGGCACCGTGGTGCACACCTGCAGCACTTGGGATGTTGAGGCTGGAGGGACTCTGGAGTTTGAGCCCATTGTAGGCTACATAGTGAGTTCAAGGCCAGCCTGAATTGCAGAGCAAGACCCTCCCTCAAAAACAAACAACAAACAAACAAAAAGAAATTAACTTTTAAGAAATACGTATTTTTTTCTCAAGATTGCACGCACATAAAAGTCACACTACAGATCAGAATTCACCAGCAGTGAACACCAAGAGTGATGGTGAAGTGTTCTAAACAGTCATGAAATACTCCTCCCCTAAATCACTGTTGCTGGTCTAAGCATTTCTAAACAATGTCTGTGAGGTTTTTATTGAATTCTAACAATGTTTTAAAAATATGTAAATACCTATGAGGCCCCTGATGCACACTGTAAATCAGAGCGGTCCTCTGAGGCATTTGCAGCTGGGCATAGTTTTCGAATAATCACTCCAGCCACTCTGGCTCTCTGTTCTGAATCCCAAAGAAGCTCACAGGATGACAGATCTGGAGTAACTCAATTTTGTTTCCTTGTCTTTCCAGTCATCAGGAAATTTTAAATTATTCTGAGTCTACTGCATCATTAAGGGAGTCTACATCTGCACATGGGTTGAAACCTTGCATGGCACCCCACGTGTGCTCGGGAGATTCTGAACCATTCGATCTAAAGAAGCCAGGCATGGTGGTGCATGCCTGCAATCTCAGCACTGGGACTGAGGATGAGACAGGAAGACTGCCATGAGTTTGAGGCCAGCCTGGCCTCCCTGGGGAGCTCAAGGCCAGCCTGAACTACTACTGGGACTCTGTCTCAAAAACAACAACAAAATCGTTCAATAGATATTGGGGAAGGGAAAGAAACTGCTCAAAAAGGACAGAACAGTTGGAATGGGAGAAAGGAGAAAAGAATGAAGGAAGATATATATGATAGCTAAAATAATTGTACTACTAATTTCTTATTAATCACTGTAAGGAACAGTTAGAACATATACTGTTTGATCAATCTGGCATGTCTCTATCTGATAATCTGAGCAACTACTTTGATGATAACAATATACAATATAATAACCATAATCACTTTTTTATTGTATTTTTCTCTTTAAAATAAAAAAAATGGGCTGAGGAGATAGCTCAGTGGTCTAAGCATCTGCCTGGAAAGCGCAGGGACCTGGCTTCAATCCCGGCACCACTGGCTGTGCTGGTCCCGGAACCCAGTTGCACGGTGCAGGCCACCGAGTCCCGGTGAGGTGGCACACACCTGTAATCCCAGCTCGGGCAAGGCTGAGACAGAAGTATCGCTACAAGCCTGAGTTGTGTAGCGAGACTCTGTACCACATAAATAAATAAATAAAATATTTTTTAAAATAAAATTTAAAAAAATGAATCAATAGAACAGCTCTAAGGAGGTCACTGAATTAACTTCTCTGTGAAAAACAAGTTTTTAGGGAACAAATAACAGTGAGCTAACTTGAAGCTGTTTGCTAAAAATATTCTTTTCATTCAGAATAAATTATTACCTCTCAGTTTAAGAAGCACAAACAGCAAATAAGTATATGAAAAAAATTCATCATCACTGATTATTCAAGAGTTGCAAATGAAAACAATGCTGAGATTCCATCTCACCCCAGAAAGAATGGCTATCACCAAGAAATCAACCAATAACAAATGTGGAGGGGTTGTGGGGAAAAGGAGCCCTTCTCTGTTGGTGGGAGTGTGGGCTGGGACAACCCCTGTAGAAGCCAGTGTAGAGATTGCTCAAAACACTAAGATTAGAGGTTCCTTTTGCCTCCTTCTTTGTATCTTCCTGAAAGAATTAAAAGCATCATGCCACAGAGGCAAATGCACACCCATATGTAGAGTGGCACAGTCTGTCATCGCGAAATCTTGGAACCAGCACAGATGCCCACCAACCAAGGAACGGCTGAAGAGGCTGCGGGGCTTTTTATACAAGAGAGTACTGCTCTGCCGTAAACAAGCATAGCGTGAGACATTTCTAGCTGGGTGGGTGCCCCTGGAGACCATACTCTTCAATGAGATAAAACAGACGCAGTGCAAATATTACATCGTTTCTCTAGTGTGAGAAACCGGAAGTGTAAATAAGGACCAAAATATATAATATTGTGAACTAGGAAGAAAATGCTCAAATTGGAAGGAGAACAAGGGAGGGGAAGAGGAGAAGGAAGTGAAGGAAAGGATAAATGGAAACAAAGCTTTTGTAAATGAGGGGGACAAAGGTTGAAGGGATTGGGGAAGGGAATATAAGAAGAATCAAGATAGAGTAAGGAGTTAAAAATTTATTGGAGAATAACTCATAATAGAAAATCTTGGAAGCATCTTACATGCCTCTCAACAGATGAATAGATCAAGGAAATATATATATATATAAATATATATATATATATATATGTATAATTACTTAGTCATTAGAAAGCATACATTTGAGTCATTTTTAGGAAAATGGATGCAATTGAGACTATAATGCTAAGTGAAATAAATTAGATAAAAAGTTAAATATTGTATGGCTTCTCTTATATGAGATAGCCAATGTATAAAGAATTTAGGTGCAACATAAAAGACAGATGATTAAAAAAAAAAACAAGGAGACAGACTATGGAGATTGGAAGGGGGTCTAGGGACCAGGGGAGACATGAGGGAGGAGACGGCAATGGGAAATCAAATGGACCAAAGCATGGCCTGTCTATGTACTACTAAGCTGCTACTGCTGCTGTGAATAACAATAGCAATAAAAGCTCTATCCTTCCTATCAAAACCCATCAGTGAAAGTCTGTCAGGCTCTAACGCTTGCAAGTACTTTGCTCTATTCCATCCTGACTCCTGCAGGGTTCTCAGTTGTCGCTGTGTCTCCTTCACCCTGGAAACCCGAGGCTCTCGCCAGGGCAGGCAGGTATTTGGGTTAAACTCTGTCCACCTGAGGCGCCACAGAAATACAGCTTATCATCTAGAGACTGGCAGCGCCTTCGTGGCCATCGATAGTTCTCTGGAGCAGAGAAATGTGGATGAAATGTTGAAACAGGGGACATGGAGAGAGAAGAAAGCGGGGCGTGGGGCGAGGGAGCTGGTCTCCTGGGGTCACAGTGGAGAAGGCTCACTGCGGCACAGGAGCGCAGAAAGGAGGTGGCTCTCAGGACCCGGAGGAAGCAGCAGCGAGGAAATTCCCTCCAGCTCAGTTTCTCTCAAGGTAGAGGGGCCCGTTTGTTTTCTGTGTTTTGCTGGGTTGGACGAATTCCAGAGAAAAACATCTGCAGTCTTGAAGCTCATTACAGTAGACGATGGGCACTTTTGCAAAAGAATTTGAGCACATTATCCAAAACCTGACAAGACTGTGGCATCAAGGCTCAGAGTCCCTACAAGGCCTACCAGTTGGAATCTGCACGTGTGGCCAGTCTTCCAAATAACTGAGCTATAAGGGCTGATGGAATGAGTTATAGGGGCCAGTCCAATGAAAGATCACAGAGAGCTCAGACCTGGTCTGCAGCAGGGCTGCGCACTCTGTGGGGGCCAGTGCCACAGCTCCCTTCACAATGAGACAACTGAAAAGTAAAGCCGTCGTCTTACGCTTGTGGGGCCTTCACTTGGCTTCAGGTGCTTGGCTTGACCTTGGGAGATGCAGTTAGCGCAATCCTCATCCCAGCAGTGGTGGTAAGTCTCAAATAAGTTATAGGCATAACAGCGAATCTGATTACTTCTAGTAGGCAAAGTGCTGTGGGAAGAAGGAAAGGGAGCCATGGAGCACATGATGGGGCACAGATCCAAGAGGCCTCACTTGGCCATCCTGTTATTAGACATAGCAGATTAGGAAAATTTAACCGTGGCAGATCTTACCCGGAGGAGTGCCTTTGTGGGATTAGATCCTCTAAAATAAAACCACTGACATTCTCCGAAGGTGACTCCAGGAAGTTCCTGGTTTGATTTCTGATTGTTTGGGGTTTCTGGCACACTCAGACTATGCTACATTGTGGAGACACTTCTCCCCTCTCCACTTAATCATGTGGAATGTAACATTTGTGGAGAGAAAACATGCATGCAAATTGCACACAAGCAATTAATATGCAACGGTAGCAGCCTGTAGGGTATAAAAGCTAACGCTGGCCAAAGCCTGTGTGAGTGCTGGACCACACTGGCACGAGCCTGGGGTTCCTGAAAGGGGCTACGTGCATTCATGGTGAAGGAAGGCACAAGGAAGTTGGGATTGCTTGGTGAGGCTTATAATTCAGTGACTCTATGGGATGTTATTGTACGAGGAAGGAGGAGAGTGCGAAATAGCCTGGATCAGAAATTCAGCATTCAAAACACTGACATAATGAACTCAACAAATAATTAGAAAATCTGCTAGTGGACAAAATATGTTAGTGGAAAGGAGAGGGTAAGAGCCTGCAGTATAGCTCAGGAAGGTGTATTAACTGAACCCCTTTGAGCAGAACCAGAGGTAGTTAGAGGAAGTGGGCTAGAAATTTTGGTAGTAGAAGCAGAGAGAGTAAATTTATGGGAAGCCTGTAGTTTCCTTAATCCAGTATTCATCATCTAAATAAAAATCATACATGCTGAACTGTGCAAGTGGTGAGGGCACAGCGAGTTTATTAAGCTTGACAGAGCACTGCCTGTGGATGGAATGATATCCAAGGAATGGCGGAGAAGGGGGCTTCAACTCCATAATTTTCTTTTTCATTTCTGTATTTGGTACAGGGTCTCACTGCGCAGCTCGGACTCAGTGCTTCCGCTGCTTTCAGCCTCCCCAGCGCGGGGATTACAGGCAGGCATCGCCACGCCCGGCCTCATTTGCCCGCTAGGCGCGCCCCACGGTGCAGGGCCGGCATGGTACGTGGGCCGGGGGATGGAACCCCGGTTCCTGCACTTGTCAAAACAGGAGCTTATCCATAAATATTGTCCACAGTTTCTTACTGCTTTTCATGATCGGGTGTTATTTAATTTATTAGTTTAGTTTTTATTGTAAAAGTCTCTGCTTTAGTGGTTCTTTCTTTCTTTCTTTTCTTTCTTTCTTTTTGTATTTTATGGGTCTAGGGGGTATTCAGAATTGCACTACTAGATCGGGCTCTTAGTGAGTCACCTGTTTACAGCCTCCCAAGAGCTGGGATTACAGGCATGCGCCACCACCCCTAGTCTCAATTGCTGGCTCAGCGCACCCTGGGGGCGGGGCTGGCATGGCAGGCCCGGGGATCGAACGCCCAGCCCCTGCGCCTGCTGGCAGGCGCTTTAATCTGCGGAGCTATTTGGCCGGCCCTAATGCTTATTGTTTCTCAGTTCATAGCTCCAGCTCAGCTTCCCACCCGGCCTTCTGAGCAGAGGAGGCACTGAGATAAGTAGTTAAGAAATGAAAATAATATCAAAGCTAAAACATGATAACTAAGCTAGATTTGCCCAGGCAATGAAGGAAGCGCGCTCCAGGTGAGGGATGCTGAGTGGAGACTGATGTGCGCCCTTCCACCCGGGAGCTCGCGCTGAGGAAAAGACCCGCGCTGCCACCGTAAGCCCGAACACAGCCCCTCCCGAAGAGATGAATAAAACAGAAGACTCCTTTCTCCAGAAAAGGGGCTGAATTTTAGCAAGCAAACTAAAGAAAATTCACGAGCGTAGTGTTAGTCCCAATGAGTTTGAGATCGTCTATTCTCCATCCAGTAACTCCTTGGAGTTGCTATCCAGGCAGTTGTATATGCAAGTTTGGGGTTCAGGTAAGAAGATGAGGCTCAAATCAAAAATTGAAAAGAGAGACATAATTTAACTGAACTGTAAGTTGTGGGGAAGGTAGCAATAGGACTAAAACGGTAGGTCAAAGCTAACAGGCCTCAGGTAGAAAATCCGTTGTAGGCCTTCCAGATATGATTACCAGGACCAGCTTCCCGGGGGGTGCGATTCCGTGCTCTCGGTTGGGAGGATGCCTAAGCCCACAGGACGTCAGGTCCGGCAAGCTCCAGCTTAGTTGGGAGCCAAACAAATTTTTGTCATTTTGCGGCATAACCATGGGAGGGTCACACCCACATTTACTCTTTAAAATATTTCTATCGATGAATTATTAATTTTAATTTTATAAGCTTTATGATATTAAATAATGAATACTTAACAGCAAAAAGTCACAAAAGTAAAATATTGCATTTTTAGTATTTACTGAGTGTTCATTAAAAAAGCACCAATATCTTCAACTTCAACTGGTTTTTGGCATCCAAAGTCTAAGAAAAAGGTTGGGGATATTGCTCAGCATCATAAGGGCCTGCCTGGCAAGTGCAAGGTCCTGAGTTCAAGCCCCAGTACCACAAAAAAAGTCTGGGAAAGAACAACAGAGATAAGTTTCTATATGAACTACAATGAAATGCTAATAGCGTTCTACGAAAGATAATCTTTGTCACGCCTCAGGCAGTCTGCACACATTCCAAGAGCAAGGTCCATGTGCACATGTCACTTGCACTGACTGCACGTGTCTTTTGCTTTCCTGGTCTTCTTGTAGGACATACTTGACATATGGCTGATCTTGCTGTTTTATCAGAAGGGTTTCCCTTGTATTATGTAATGCGTAGTTAGCAGGAATATAAGGTATCAATAAAATAATGCATTTAATTCTTTTTTTTTAATTTTTTTTTTATTTATGTTGGGGGGGGGCAGCTCAGCCCACCAGGGGGCGGGGCTGGCTGGCATGTGGTGCTGGGGGATTGAACCGCAGTCCCTGTGCTTTGCTAAGCTTGTTCTAAGTAGGTGCTTTAGACCACTGAGCCATCTCACCAGCCCCAAATGCATTTAATTCTTAATTTGTATTGTGCATTTAGAATACACATCAAGCTTTTCACATCAGCTGTGTACTTACAAAACCTAGAAGGTAACATCAGAAATAAATTCTTAAATGATCTACAATGAAAATACCGATAGCACCCTACAAGAAAACTTTACCTCAATTATCATACCTAAATAATAAGAAAATAAGATGTCAACAAAAATCAAAGGTGGGGTTAGGGAGATAGCTCAGCAGTCTAAGAACCTGCCTGGCAAATGCAAGGACCTGAGTTTGAACCATGATACCACACGCCATGCTGGCCCAGGGAACCCTGGTCCTACCATGCCACCCAAAAGCAGATGTGGTGGCCTGTGCCTATAATCTCAGCACTGGGGAAGCTGAGACAGGAAGATCACTATGAGTCTGAACTGAGTAGTGCGGCCCTGTATCCAAATATATATGGTGTAATGAGTGCTTAGAATAGACAGCATTTTCCTAACAGAGACCCTCAGAAATAAAAGCCTATATGAGCTATAATGAAAATAGCAGCAAAACTACAATAAAAATTATCTTTTCCTTAATAATCACACCTGACAGTCTTCACACAAGAAAACTGAAGGTTCCACATTCCAGCATCGCTTATACCTATTGCACATATGTTTTGTTTTCTCATCCTTTCTTGTAGAGAAAAGTTGGCATCACTTTGGTTCTCCTGTTGTCACAGTAGGTCTTGGAGAAGCTACGCTGCCTGTTTGCCTGTCAGCTCAACAGTACGGTGCACAGATTTTCTGCATAGTCTTTCCTGTGCTGTAAATGATCTCTTCTGAGCTCCAGTGCTAACCTTCTACAAAAATTTCTCCATGATATTTTGCAATTGTTAATTTCTTTATGAACTATTCAAACTATGTCACACATTTAGAATCAAGTAAATGATCAGCCAATGCTTTGGGTTTAAAGTGGCATCATAATGGTTGCAAAACTCAACATCCACTCTACCTTTGGTTTTGTCTTCCCAAGTTTCCGTCTTAGGCTTCTGCTGTGTTGAGGTTTGCTTCCCAATTTTTTCACCACGATGCCGTGTTAATATCAGCAGTTTGTTTTCTTTGCCATATACAAGATCAGTGTCAACATTTCTGAAATCCAAAGGTTGTCCTACACCATTCTGTCTTGGAAACTAACATTCACTTGGAATTTCTACTTTGTCCCTGTGTACAGTTCCTGTGTTGGTCAACTTGTGCTCTGTTGACAAATGTAACATCAATGGGAAATCTGTAAACCAACTCTCAAATGTCACACTCTAATTAGTGGGAGAGATTGTGACAGCAAATCTGATGACAGCAAATCTGCTCACATCATCTGGTTCTTATTGTATGAATGAGGACTTGATAGCTGACTTCCAGGGTAAATTTCTAAATTGAAAGCATAATAAAACTTTGAATCTACAAGGGCACAAATTTTTACTCCATATTTTGATCACCACTCTTTCCTGTCTTTTATATTCCTATTAGAAATCCCTGCTAAGTACAGCAGACCTATGCATGTTTTCAGTTCTGTTAGTGAGGTGCCATAATAAATAACTTTCTGAATATGGCTATTGATCATACAGAACATTTTACTTGTATCTTAATCTTTGTGCACTTCACAGCATCTTGTAGCATTTCTTCTGTGACAATTTTCAACGTTGAAGAGCAGATCTGGAATTCTGTCCAATATGTTTCACCTTGATCAAGACCCTCACTCTATTTTTGGACCTAGTTCTGACTTTCGATTGTTCCCTTTCATTGGATGACCGTTTTGCACCATTCAACTTGTCCAGTACGTCTGTGCTCCCTGCATCTGCAGCCCTCAGCTCTTGCTCCATTTCATTGCCGCAGGAGCTGTGGCTCGCATGGCCAGCATCAACGTCCTCAGTACCACCGCCACCGCTGTCCCCCACCCACGCCACTCTTCTGTTAAGAAAGCCTATATTTTACCATATTTGATCATCTTCATCCATGCATGAGTAATCTGATGATCCATTTTTGATCTTTCTAAAACTTATAAATCTAGTTATTTATGTCCATTGTAGAGAAATGGGCTACTTCTACCAGAAAAATCAAAAGAAAACTTCTT
>NW_004524625.1:13360726-13361923 GCF_000260255.1 Octodon degus | reverse complement strand
TATAAAGATAAATTTTTTCCATTAAAATAACTTTTACATTTAAATTCAACTGGAAAAAATCTAATCTGCTTTTGATTTGTAGTTTGATTCATAGCTCTATAATTTGTTTAAGAGCTCCCTAAGGCTATGGAACAAAGATGTATGCATTTAAAAACATTAGTGAAATAATTAATTGCAACTCTACAGATGCTCAATTGTTTTTTCCATCGTTTGGGGCCAACTTCTTCATGTGAGGTAGGAAAATACATGTTTCATCAACTACCTGGGAATACTAAGAAGTCTTTCTTTGATTCAATATTCTGTACCACAGAAATACTGCATTTAATTTACTTGTTACATAACATTTTGTGCTGGATGAGCAGTATCTTTATCTAAGAACTTCATATCTATCTCGGATTCAGTACCATTGCTATAACGAACAAGAATCACAATGCTTTGGAAGTTTATGCCTTTTCACAGGACAAAGGCATCTCTTTTGCATGTCTTTGGTATTTTAGAGAGGTGGAGAAATTTTGAAGCCAGTCTTCAGAATATTCACAAACTTGTAAAATTACAAGTGAAAAGTGTCTCTTACATATATACAGTTTTCCAGGAGGGGTCCACAGCTTTCAAAACGTTCTCGACGCAAGCAATGACTGAGATCACTACTACAAAATTGCCCAGAAGTATAACTAACCAATCACATGCAACAGAGAGACTATTGTAGTAAATTTATGTAAATGAAATGTTTTGGCCTTGTTCTCAAAGGAGTATGTGATGAATTATAGAGCCCCTGACTGTAAATACGGAGTTTTCTCTTTCTGAGGTTCTAGCTCCTTTTATTGTCAATATCCTCTTGAGACCCTTGATATTACACGAGAACGCTATCTTGTCTGTTCAGATTCAGCGTAGAGGTGATATGTAGCTTCTTCTAGTAGGGAGGATGCACTTGCTCTAATGCAATCACCCTCCCTTTTTAATCCACTTGAATATCAGGAAGTATTCATTAGATTACTGACACATTTAAGAGAATATTGAAAAACGCCAGCTGTTTAACATTCAGTATATAACACATGTAAGTTTCAGCTGCCTCCTCATTCCATCTTTGCATAGTTTCACATTGAAAAGAGTTTTAGCCCTGAATTTAAAATCATTCGATGAAATTTAAAATTATCTGTTAGGCAACATTAGATAGGTAATGAAAAATAAAAATTACTC
>NW_004524625.1:13355745-13360051 GCF_000260255.1 Octodon degus | reverse complement strand
CTGCACCAGTGAAAGTTCAGCACTTTCTCAATCCTGTAAGCAGTTAGCATCTCTTTTATTCCACCATTAACATCAGGAGAACAAGCCTCCAGGGAAAGCGTCATGATGGAGCATGTGGGGTCAGGCATGCCCGTTGTTGGACTTAAGTCAAAGGAGTCTTTGGCATTTGTTCCTGCAGCAAGGAAACTCTCCGTGCCGCCCAACATGAGGCCATAGACATGCACGTACATTGATTTCAGAATGTTCCTGGTCATATTCTTGGAAGCAAATAATCCCTAGGAATGATAGATTAGGAAACCTGCTTGGCTTTAAAAAGCAGAAAGAACTACACAAATATCACTCTGAAAACTTCAATCAGCAGTAGGAACAGCTGGAAGTCAGTAAGCCAGCAAGTGGTCTTGGGAAAGCTCCATGAAGAGAATGCTCGGGGCTCCATACTGGCGGCAGGAAAGTTATTTGCCTATAAACAATTGTCACTCGTTGCGAACAGATCCACATCCTTCAGTCAGCAGTGGCCAAGAGTCACACATAGGGAGACTCGTTCTGGCCATAGAGGTACCAGACTGGGAATTGTGAGGCGCTTCTTTTCTTGTCTCCGTCATTAGTTACTTATGTGATGCTGGCCTGGAAGATACCTGTTGGGTCTAATATTCTCTGACGTGAATAACTTCATAACTTCTGACTGGGAACAAATGCACACATGATAACTTAGGTGAGTGTGCAATACAGGTATTTCCTGGCTCTTGACCTTAGTTTTGTCATTTTTCAAATAAGTGAGAACAAAAGGAGGGACCAAAATGATGCCCTCGTTGTCCAGCTCAATGTGTGTGCTTGTTTTTACAAAGAGAAAACAATGCAAGAAGCTCTTTGTAAAGCAATACTAAAAAACAAAAAATACTTCTGCCCATAAAATGATTCCAGTCTTGCTAGGGGAAAAAAAGGTTTATAAACACATATTGCCAAATGATGTATGGATAAGACCTAGGCAGTCTAATATACATTGTGTTCAACATAAGCAAGCATTCTAATACAGGTTTAACACACTTAACATGAGCAAGCAACCTGTGTTTAATATAAGCAAATATTCTTTTTAAATTCTTTTTGTACAGGGTCTCACTATGCAGGTTGGGCTCATAGCGAGCCTCTTATTTTCAGCCTCCCCTGTGCTGGGATTACAGGTGTGTGCCACCACACCCGGACTTGGTCGCCTGCTCAGCGGGCCCAGGGGCGGGGCAGCATGTAGTACTGAGAATCAAACCCCAGTCTCTGTGCTTGCCTCAGTGAGTGCTTAGTCTGCTGAGCTATCTCACTGGCCCATAAGCAAACATTCTAATATATGTTTATCCTGTCTGATTATCTGGAATAACTATTAGAAATAAAAGCAATGTATAAAAAATGCTAATTGTGTAACAGAAATTAGTGTTAATGATGGTAATCTACATTCACCTGGCTCCATGACTTATTGTACTTGGTCTTCACTTATGCATGTAACTCCCATAATTCACACTTGCATGTCACCCCAAGCACTGCAATCAGATTGGCATGGGTAAGTGCTGAGAGTCTGTGGTATCTGTTCTCTCTCTGTGAAATGTCACTCCTGTTACTGGTCTTGAAGCTACTAGCTTCATTCATTTGACTTGTACTACATTTGTTGATTCAGGAGAGAAGCCAGGCACTTCATTAGGTGTTAGAAATGTGAAGAAGTCAGTCTGAGATTAAGCATCTCTTACTCAAAGAGGTCGAATTACGCAATCCTTCACTGCATGGTCCTTTAGGTCCTGAATCTCCCTTGACGTAGCAGAAAGGGAGGTGAGTGGGATGACAGGGAATGGATGCGCCCTGGATCACTCAGCTGTTCCCTCATTGGATAGCGTTGACGTGTATGCTTCACCTTTTTAGTATTATGAGTACAGTTGCGATGAACATTCTGTTAACACATGTCTACATTTCTCTGGGATAAGTGCCCAAGAGTGTATTTGCTCAGTTGTATGGCAAATGCATCTTTCATTTTATAAGCGAAACTGCCCAACTGTTTTCCAGATTGTAGGGGCTCGTTGATCTTTCACTGTCCCCAGGAGAAAGCAGCAAGTGGATTTAGAGAATAAAGACAAGAGACAAAGTCTGAGGTCAGGAGGAGGCCTGTTTGCCTGATGGGCAAAGGACCTGAGCAACACAGTGGGGGCGTCTGCTTAGAGCTTTCAAAGCTGGCATCAGGAGACACATGGCTGCCCAGAGACTGATGCCTGCAACTGTCCAGGCAGGATGCTTTTCACAAGACTGAGCTAGCTTGACCGCTTCAGGCTCCGTGCCTTGTCTTGCCTCTCACACATGACCAGTTTCTAGCTTTAGCTGCTCCCAGTGCAGAGTGACTGTATCATTTTATATTTCCACTCAATGTATGGGAGGGGGCTGAGAGATGGCTCAGTGGAATAAGTGCTTCCCTGGCAAGTGCAAAGGCCCGAGTTCCATCCCCAGATCCACAAAAAAGATCATTGTATGGGAGATCCAATTTCTCTGTATCTTTTCTAACAACTTATGTTGCCATTCCTTCTTTTAGGTGTTCTTACAGGCAAGTAGTGCTAGCTCATTGAGTTGAAATGCATTTTCCTAGTGGGCAATAATTTTGAATGCGTTTTTTGGCCATCCATATCTCCTTTAGCCAGTTAATAAATGGATTCTTTTAGCTGTTGAATTTTATGTTTTTAATATATCAAAATATAAAGCTTGGACTGGCGAGGTAGCTCAGTGGCTTACATGCAAGCACAAGAACATGAGTTTGATCCCTGATACTATATATATTATTGGATAATCTTCAAATATTTTGTTTCATTCCTACCTTGTCTTTTTATCTTCCATTAAGAGGATCTTTTCCAGAATAAAAAAAAAATTTTTTTTCTTACTTCACTACAGTCTAATCCATGAGGATTTTAAAAGACAAGTTGTGTGTTTTGTTTTGGTGTAACTGGGGATTGAACTCAGACCCTTGCACTTGCCAAGGAAACACTTATTCCACTGAGCCATCTCACCAGCCCCTGAGTTGTGTTTCTGATGCCATGTCTAACAAACATGTTTCTGATACCATGTCTTTTCCTTATCCTTACATCCTAAAAATGCTTTCCTGATTTCTCCCAAAAGCTTTATATTTTACATTTAAATCAATGATTAATTTTTGAAACAATTTTTACTACATGACTTAAGATTTAGGCTGAGTTCTTTGTAACCTAGATATGCCCAATTGTTTCATCATAATTTGTTTCAAAGATTATCCTTTTTCTTCTAATACATTGTATTTCAGCACCGATTCACAGATTTTAAAATTAACTTTCACAAAAGCTATGGTCTATGTACACCCCCAGAGAACTCAAAATTTGGGGTGGGAAAGGGCAATAATCGTAACGACTTAAGACAAAAGCTGGGACAGACGCATGTGCAGGGTCCTGGTAACGCGGGGGTTGTGGCTGCCTCAGTGGCCGGCTTCTTGTCTGCTTTGCTCATCCACGCTTCTGGGACAAGGTGGCTGCATCCCTGACGCCTATTTGCAGACCTTCTCGGCTCTTCTTTTTTAGCCTCAGTTTAAAGTGAGAGGTAAAGGGCACGAGATAGCTCAGCGAATTAAAGCTTCTGCTTGGGCAGAGGTCCGGGTGTGCGCTGCCGGCCCCGCCCCCAGGGCGCCCTGAGAGGGCCATTGAAAGTGGGCGTGGGGCGCCTGTGATCCACGCTTGGGAGGCTGAAAATAGGAGCATCTCTACGAGTCCGATCTGTGCAGTGAGACCCTGTAGCTCCTGTCCTAAATACATAAATAAATAAATATGTCAGGTCTCACCAGCTGCCCTGGAGCAATAGCAGCTGAACTATCCTTGCGCGTTTCACCTCCAGTCTACGCCCCCTCGCTCCGCAGGCCAGCTCGACTCTCACTCTCGGTGGGCTTCAGTCTCTGCCGTTCATCGCCATCCGAGATGATGTATTTCAGTGTATGAGAATAAATACTGGATGCCTAATTTTAAGTCATATACTAAAAATTGTTTCAAAAATTAATCAATGATTTAAATTAAATGTAAAATATAAAACTTTTGGGAAAAATGAGGAAAGCATTTTAAGGACCTACGATTTAAAAACCTGATACATTAGACTTCACTGAAATAAAACAAAAAAAAACCACCTTTATTCTGAAAAAGACCCTTTTTGGGGGGGGAACTGGGGATTGAATTCAGGCCCTTGCGCTTATTCTACCAAGCTATCTCCCTAGCCCCAAGACCCTCTTAATGGAAGACAAGCTAGTAGTGAACACTTGAAGATATATATATAT
>NW_004524625.1:13351128-13355645 GCF_000260255.1 Octodon degus | reverse complement strand
TCAGGGATCAAGCTCAGGTCCTCGTGTGTGCACTTAAGCCACTGAGCTATCTCCCTGGCCCAAGCTTTATATTTTTGATATATTAAAAACTTAAAATTCAGCTTTTCCCAAATTTTATTGGCGTTTCCTACTCACACTAAGATATCAGGATGCAGAGACACAGAGAGCTGCATCCTCTCTGCAGTGAGCTGGTGTCACTGGAGGCTCCTACCCCAAAGTATGACATACGATCAGGACAGTAATTTGAACTGAGGGATACTGGAAAAGCTTCAGAAGTAAAGTCTCTCTCTAACTTTTTCATGCCCTTCTTTCTGCTGCTAGAATTCTTCTTCCCCAAGGTGGGTCATAGAAACTAAAACATTTCTCCCCTCAGAGGCAACCATGAAAGCCAGAAGTATTATGGTAAACTTTCTTCCTCTTTTCTGTGTAAGAGCTGGCCATAAAGAAAGTCTCTAGCCTTCTTAGTCTGATAAATAACACCATTTCAGGACTCTTTCTCTCTGTCAGAGACACAGTAAGGCTAAAAAATAATCCCTACAGGTTTGGCTGTGTTTCCTTTCTCGGCCGGATACCAATAAGTACTATCTTTTTTGTTGAATCACGTTTCTGGATGGCCGTCCATTCTTCATTTAATCTAAGCATAACTATGAATATTTCCCTTGGGTCTTGGGGTCGTTATTTCTGGGGCCTCCTATGTCACATAAGACCTTAACTAGTATGTTTTTTATGCTATTTTCGTGTTAATCTTTAATGGGGTGTCAGCCGGGACCTAGACAAGAGACAGTGATGAATGGTATCACTTTTCCATCCTTTCCCTGGCAACCAGTTAGGTTATTCGGATTCTAAGTAAATGACATGCTGAACAGGAAGTAAAGAGGGATATTTCCTACAGATGGACAACTTAGTTCATTTGTGCTCACTGATCTTCAACCTTTAAAATAAAAATTGACTACAAAACAATAACGCTACCAGCAACAACACTCCATTTTGTGCATAAATTATCTAGAGTGTTCATTTGTGTTGGTTAAATGGACCAACCACAGAATTGTTGTACTAGGCCTAGCGAATTCTTGGCCAT
This sequence comes from Octodon degus, assembly GCF_000260255.1. Taxonomy (NCBI): domain Eukaryota; kingdom Metazoa; phylum Chordata; class Mammalia; order Rodentia; family Octodontidae; genus Octodon; species Octodon degus. The sequence goes on along the minus strand of NW_004524625.1, from coordinate 13,354,567 downwards.
AGAAACCATTTGCTGGTCTTTCTTAACTTATTTCTGGCTTGAACTGTGAATCAACTTTGAGGAAAACTCACCCTATATGAACAACTAGTAGGGGTGCTTGCCTGAGAAATTTCTCTTCTACAGTAACAGTGTCTGGCAGAGCTGAAGAATAGTTTTTTCACTAATGCTAATAGCTAGAAATGTAACTCACCAATTAAGAACTGAAACACTGGCCTCTTTCATAACTCCAAATGCTCAAGATGTTAATCAACCAAAGTTACTCCATTCTGTGGCAGACCTGGCCTATTGTCAAGGCTTAAAAGGAATAATTTTAAACCTGACTCATTAGCATGGAAAACTCTCTCTCTTTTTTGTAAGATTTATTCTTTAATAAAGTTCTCCTGCCATGGGATGTGCACTAGTCATTAACCAAAGAGATAATCCCTGCCAATGCAATAACAACGGCAGAAACACATAAACTAAGACGTTAACAGCTTAAAAATTGATATGCTCTTCTTATTAATTTAAATGAATGTTCCTAGTTGTTGGCTCAATTCCAATACTAATTAAGGAATCCAGCCTTCTTTCATCTAAGGGTTCATCCTTTTTTTTTTTTTTTTTTTGGCAGAACCAGGGATCGAACTCAGGCCCTTGTGCTTGCCAGGGGAGCGCCTATTCCCCTGAGCCATCTCCCCGGCCCCTCCATTTTTCAATATATGGCTTGGGAGATGCTTGAGTTGGAGGAAAGAGTTCAGAGGATAACACTTGTGTGTTCGTAGGGGCCTGGCCTGGAAATAGCTCAGATAGTTTCTGATCCTATTTCTCTGGTTAGAATCTGGTTACACGGTCACACTAACTTCAAGGGGCCCTGGAAAATGTAATAAAACCCTGTTTCCAGAGTTTTGTGATTTGACTTCTTAACTAAAGCTATTCTTACTTGGATAAGATGGAATGTCACTGTAGTTTTAATTTGCACTTCTCAAGTGACCAGAGATATTATAAACTTTTTTCATGTACTTATTAATGGTTTGAACTTCTCAGAAATGTCTGTTCATTTCGGTTGTGCATTTTTTGATTTGGCCTTTTATTTGGGGACAGTCTAAGTTTTTTTGAGTTGTTTATATGTTCTAGATGGTAGTTCTTTTTCCAAGGAATAGCTGGTGAATTTTTTTTTCTTTCTGGAGGTTTTCTCTTCATTCTGCTGGCTGTTTCCTTTGATTTGCAGAAACTTTTAATTTGATATAATCCAAAAAGGTCCTATTGACTCCTGATACTATTTCTTGTGCCGTTGACGTTTCTAGTTTTTCAAGGAATGCTGTTAGTATATTGACTATTTTGTTCTGCTTATCTGTCTCAGTTACTCCTCTCTTGTTGTTGGGACACACACCTGACACTCAAAAGTGAAGGAAGGAAAGGTTTATTTAGCTCAATTTTCTGGAGGTTTCAGTACTTACTCAGCCGGCTCCAAAGCAGGGCAGCACGTGGCAGAGAGCAAACTCTGGCGGCGGCAAACAGCAGAGAGCAGATGGGAGGAGTAACAGCAACAGTGACTGCAGAGAGCGAGTCTGTCTCTCTGTCTCCCTGGTGTTTCATTCAGGCTCTCTGCACCAGGCTGGGTGTAACACTCACACCCATAATCCCAGCAGAACTCAGACCCATGATCCCAGCAGTACTCAGACCCATAATCCCAGCAGTACTCAGAACCATAATCCCAGCAGTACTCAGACCCATAATTCCAGCAGTACTCAGACCCATAACCCCAACAGTACTCAGACCCATAACCCCAGCAGTACTCAGACCCATAACCCCAGCAGTACTCAGACCCATAACCCCAGCAGTACTCAGACCCATAATCCCAGCAGTACTCAGTCCCATAATCATGAATTAATCACAAACTGTACAACTTTGCCTTAATGACTGCATGAGGCTTTGGGGGGACAAATACATGCAAACCACAACATTATCCAAGAACAGGGGCTCTTTCTCCCTTTGTGATGTTCTCTTTCTTCAGAGTATTACTGTTTTTGTTGTGGAGGTCTTGCACTTCCGTGGTTAGGCTAATTGCAAAAATTAAGTTTTTCTTGGTGCTAATATGAATGGTATTATTTTTCTAAATTTTTGCTCAGTGAGTTCATTATTGGAGTTCAGGAATGTTATTGATTTCTGTGTGATTTTGTATCCTGCTACATTGCTGATTTGGTTATTAATTCCAGGAGGTTTTGGGTGGAATTTTGGGGTCTTCTAGGTGGAAGATCATGTCACCTGCAAATTATAATGATTTGATTTCTTTCTTCTCTATGTGTCTCCCTTTCGCTTTTTTTCTTAGTGAAAGCTTTCAGTTTTTCTTCCACGTATGCCCTTGACAAGTTTGTCATGAATGCTTTTGTCTGACTGATACAGTATAAGGTCTTTCTATACCAATTTTGGGTTTTAAAAAAATCATAAATGGATATAGGACTTTATCAAAGTCCTTGTCTGCTTCTGCGGAGATGATCACGTCACTCTTGCTTTTGTTTTTGCGATGAATTACAGTCATTTATTTGGACACGTTGGCTCACACTGGAATCCCCGAGAGGAAGTTTACTCGGTCATGGTAGACGGTGTTTCTCACCTCTGTTGCATTCTGTTCGCTGGCACAGTGGTACTCAGGTTCACAAAGTTAATTCGTTCCACAGTTTTGGAAAAGATGACCCTGTTTGTGTTTGTGTGGGAAGGATAGCTGTGATTGTGTTGCTGACTCAACGTAGAGCTTGCAAACAAAACCAAAATTTTGCCAAATGCTTTTGTTACCCAGCCAAACCATTTACAAGCAAAAGCGTTCATGAACTGCGGTACTCCTGCACCTTGCTGAAGACGTTTATGACTATGTTTGTTAAAGACATTGGCCTAGCTCTCCTTTTAGGTCAGATTCTTAGCTGTTTTTGTAATCAGGGTAATGTTAGCTCTCAGGAATGGCTTTGGAAGTATTGATGTTAGATCTTCCCAGAAGTTCTTACAAAATTCAGAAGTGAGTCAGTCCATCGGGACCTGGGCTTTTCTTAGATGGTAGGATTTCTATCACTGCTTCAGTTTTCCTGCCTTTTACTTAATTATTTAGGGTTTTATTGTCTTCTTGGGTCAGTTTTGGCAATTTATGTGTGTCTAGGTATATATCCATTACTCCTGAATTCTCCGATCTACTGGAGTACAAGGTTGTGAGTAGCTGCAAAAAACCTAGCATTCAGCAAGAGCCGCTGTGATTTCATCTTTTTCATTTCTCATTTAATGGATGTCAGTCCTGCCTTTTTGGTAAGAGGCTGAGTTTGTCTATTTTGTTTGTTTTTTGAAAACATACCTCTTTGGTTCACTGGTTCTTTTTGTTGTTGTTTGTTTGGGTTTTTTTTTTTTAATTTTAGGGAAGGGTCTACAGGGTGCTCAGGGTCTCACTTCTAGATCAGACTCACAGTGATCTGCCTGTTTA
>NW_004524625.1:13343243-13348368 GCF_000260255.1 Octodon degus | reverse complement strand
CAGCCTCCAGAACTGTGAGAAATATATGTTCGTTGGTTAAAGCATTCAGCCCATGGCATTTGTATCAGAGCAGCCTGAAATGATTAAGCCACCAAAGATGCAAGACCCAAGCGGCCAAGAACTTTGAGGGGAAAAAAGGAAGTGCCCTGAGGTGCCTCACATGTCCTCCTCAGCCCCAAACAGAAAGCAGCTGATAAGGAGCTGAGACAGCTGGGTGGCCTCTTCCCAGGGTCATGCCTTGGAAGCCAAAAGTTAGAGTTCATGACCCTCTAAGAGGACAAACACTAGAGAGATATTATAGGGCTCCAGTTGAAGACCAAAATGATTGTTTTCTAAGCATAAATGAACTTGCGGCAGGGCAGGAATTTTTTAAAATTTATTTTATTTTATTTTATTTATTTATTTTGGTACCAGGGATCAAACTCAGGACCTTGCGCTTGCCAGACAAGCACTTATTCCACTGAGCTATCTCCCCAGCCCTCCCTGGTCTTTTTTAAAAGGGTGAAATTAAGAATTTCTTGTATTTCTGACTTTTTTCTAAAGCATTAAGCCTGAGACTGAGTCAGTATTGCTCTTACAGCTCCTTTACTGGCTGTTTCCACAGACTACAGGTAAGAACTCTTTCCTGCAAACTCAGACAAGTGACGCTTGAAAACTGAGAGCGCGAAAGTGGACTCCAAAGTTCTTGGTCTAACAGCTAGCACTTTGGGGAAGCATGTCTGAGCAATGTTTTCTAGACGCAGAGCCTTTGAAGTTAACTGGTGTTGAGTGAGCTGGGATTTGGTCAACAGTAAGCATCAGGGAGACTTCGAGTAGAAGTTTCGCATTCCACATTGGCCTCTCTAGACCATACTAGACTTAAAATAAAAGCTTTAGTTTCAAAATCTGCCTCAGCTTTGCAGAAAATGAAAGCATGTTACATTAACCACAACAGAAGATCAAGTTTCTCTAGCCCAAATTAATAACTCTGTTAACAGTGTATAGCTCATGCCCATCAGTCGATTTGACTGCTCATCAATTCTATCATTGGAATTTCTAGGCTACAGTGAGTGGGTCGCACCGTTGGACACACACCCCTTAGCAGCTTGGGTACTCCAGTTGTGTGTATACAGAACAGACACGCTCTTAGGCCCCAGTATGGCGCAGCAGCTGGCTCAATGTTGCCTTCATTATTATAAGTAATGCTTCGGCTGGGACTGTTACTCGCATGATTACACAATTCATGATGCTAAATAAAAATTGTTACACAAAAACTGTCCTTAAAAGCCTGCCAGGTGAATGAATAAAACTTTTTCTTAGTTTTTTGGATAAGATATTTTCAAAACATAGAATCCATAGAAAAAAAGGTCTTTAGGGATTCTGTCAAGATTTAGGGATGAGTGCTGGTGATATAGCTCAGCGGCATAAGCACTGCCTGGCAAGCCCAAGGCCCTGAGTTCAATCCCTGGTACAGCATGCCATGGCGGCTCCAAAACCAGGAGTGGTGGCACAGCCCTGTAATCCCAGCACTGGGGAGGCTGAGACAGGAGGATCACTAAGACTCTGAACTATGTAGCGAGACTGTGAACCATAAATAAATAAATAAATAAATAAGTTTGGGAATGTACCTGTTTGAGAAACAGCTGAAGACCTTAAGTGGCACAAGAGTTCACAGGACATAGGTACTGAGCATAGCTGGAAGATAAGGTGACAGATCAACTGGGCCCTGGAGAGCATCTGTGACTTAGACGTTTACAAGCAAAGAACACTGCAGCAGTGAGGAGCTGAGGGGGAATGCACCCCAGGGAGCCCTGGAGCAGGATCCTCAGTCAGGGACACAGGCCACCTCAGGGCATTCCTGACACTCCCACTTTAGAAAAAGAATCATTATGCAATTCATTTTCAACATGTGCTTTATGGATCGATCTAAATTGATATATGGAAAGATATCTAAACTTTTAGTGCAAAAAATAAATATATTTCTTATTATGTAAGAATATTTCTTATTAAAGTATAGTCCTTATTTTTCTATTTCTAAAGAATCTATCACTTTGTGAATAAAAGCTATGCCTACAACACTAAACAATAAAAATTAGTCAATAAATAACTTGTTTACACACCATTTATTTTTATACTCATCTATTTTACGTACATATATTTGTTAGCTTTTATATACCCTGTATCCAAAGCACTATTTATATTTGTTCAAAGATATAATGAAGCTGAATCCCACTGTGACCTGTAAGATTGGGTAAATGTGTCCGTGTAGTGTCCGGTGTTAGGGCTCCTTCTGAGCTTTTACAGTGCCCTAAGAGCCAAGTGACTGTATTAATCCTTTACAGAAGAACACTGTCTATGATTTTCTGTCAATTGGACAGAAAATGGCCCAAGGATCAACAAACAGGATCATAGTAAATTGAAAAACTTCTTCACTGCAAAGGAAACAACCAAAAGAGTGAAGAGACAGCCTAGAGAATGGATAAAAACGTTTGCCAGCTATGCCTCGGAGGACCAATATCTAGAATATATAAAGAGCTCAAAGAATAATTAGTCCAAAATGAGAGATTCAAATAATAGGCAACTGAAATGAACAGAAACTTCTCAGAAAAAAGTAGAAATCATCTATACATATATGAAAATATTGTTCAACATCTCTATACATATATGAAAATATTGTTCAACATCTCTATACATATATGAAAATATTGTTCAACATCTCTATACATATATGAAAATATTGTTCAACATCTCTAGGCATTAGACAAATGTAGATTAAAACAATATTGATCTCCCACCTTACTGTAGAAGAAGATGATTGTCATAAAGAAGTCCAATGATAACAAGTGCTGACAAGGCTGCATGGGAAGGGAGCGCTTCCACACTGTTGGAGGTGTGGGAAGCAGTACAACCACTACAGAAGTCAGTAAGAGATGCCTTGAAAACTAAAAATAGAAATTCCTTTTGACCCAGCAGCTCCTCTGCTAAGTATCTTCTGAAAGGAGTTTAAGATACACTACTGCAGCAATATGTGGAACCCATGTTCATAGCAGCTCAATTCATAATAGCTCAGTCTTGGAAGTGGCCTCCATATGGCCATCAACAGATGAATGAATAAAGAAATTAAAGTACCATTCTGCTGTAAAGAATGATCAACTTGCCAGGCATGGTGATGCCTACCTGTAATCCCAGTAGGCTGAGGCAAGAGGATCGCCAGCAGTCTGAGCCCAGCTTGAGCTACATAAGTGAGTTTAAGACCAGCCTATACTACACAGTGAGACCCTATCTCAAAAATAAAGTAAGAAAGCTTGAGTCCTTTGTAAGAAAATGGATACACCTTCAGATCATAATGCTGAGTAAAATAAGTCAGCCACTCAAACATAAACACCCCGTGGTTTCTCTTGTATGAGAAACCCAAAGTGTAAACAGATAGAAAAATAAACATGGACAACAGGAAACAGGAAGATAGCTCCTCTGCAAAGGGACAGGGGGAGGGGCAAAGAGAATGAAAACAGCTAAGATGTGGTGTGGGCGTGCGCCAGCTCTCCCTGAGGAAGATAGTCATTAGGTGCTGAGAACACGAACAATTAAAGAACTCAGCACTGCAAAAATGACTGAGCTTTACCAGGTGTTGATATTTTAGCTGCTTGGAACTCAGATCAGCGTTCTCCACTAGCTCACCATGTAGCTCTGCTGTTGAGTGTGTCCCGTCACCAAAGTGAGTTCCCTACTGCAGTCGCAGAAGGCCAGTAGTAACCATACGCTCACATGTGCAGAGCAGGAGCGAGAGCTAACACACTGGAGAGCAGTCAGTGTTACAAACATTGCAGTGAGCTAAAACTGAGTTGAAATAAATAATATTACTACTGAAAGGCACGAAAGAACAGAGAGGTATGCAGTTCCAAATTTTTCTGTAACCTCAACAAAAGAAATCAATTGTTCATTATATACACAACTGCCTCCTGAGTGGCTTATCTGACTTTCAGCTTTGCATTAATAACAGCTCCTTGAACCCAGCGGTGTGCCAGAGCTCTTACACATCTGAAGTGATGTAAGACTGCATTGCTAGAGTTTTGATGGATTGAGGAAGGTAAGAGTTCCACTGTAGTTTCCTTATCAGCTCATCTCTGGAGTTGGTGGCCAGGGAGGTGAGCGAGAACACCTGCTACTAAAAGAATTCTTTGTTCTCTTTCTTTCCACTTCAGTGATTGGCATTTAATACAATCTTCTAGTTCAAGTTTTCCACAGATACTTGCCATAATTCTTCCCTAATACAACGTTCACTGAGAACACAGATCAACATGCGTCCCTCTCAATTGTGTTTTTCCTATAAAAAAAAGCAGAGCTCTTATATGAGAAAAGCATAAAATGATAGCATTAATGTAATAAGTTTGCAGAGTAGGCCAAACTCTGGAATGCCACAGGAAATACCGTCGCATCACATCCGATCATTGCCTTAAGTTACACTTGGTTAGGTCTCTCCTTTATGACCCTTAAGAAAATCACAGGCAGATCTCAAAACTTCAGAGCTGCTTTGAGGTAGTGAAAGTTCAGTGACATACAATTTAAACAGTTCCAATCTCATGTTTATTTCAAAATTTCTTCTCTCAAACTTGGGCCTCTTTTACTTAGAATGGGGAGTTTCTCAGTAGGAAAATGAGAATGGGTACAGATTTTGTTTCTTCTCTTCACTTGCCCAATAGTTCTCGTCCCCATTTGACTAGAGGAGAAAAGAAGGACAAGGAATTTAGTACACTGAATTATAATCCTCCCCAAATACCCTTATTTGGTTTAAAAAGTCTTTGTAGATATAATTAAACAGCAATATTTAGTTGGGATTATTCTATATTATTCAAGTGCGCTCTGAGTCCAATGAATGCCATCGCAAGAAACATACATAGAAGAAACCTGTGGAGCTGAGAGTAGTAGTGTGACCGTGGAGTCCAACTGCAGCAATACAGGCAGAAAGCCAAGGATCACCTGCAGCCTCCAGAAGGTGGAAAGGCAAGGAGCAGATTGACTCCTGCAGCTTTTAGACAGAGAGAAGTCCTACTGTCACCTTGATGCTGGACTTCTGGCCTCCAGAACTGTGTTGTATGCACCCAAATTGATAGTACTTCATTAAGATATCTATCCCTATTAAGTTAGC
>NW_004524625.1:13338984-13342508 GCF_000260255.1 Octodon degus | reverse complement strand
GATCCTGGGCTTTATGGGGGTACCACCTATTTGTCCTAGTTAGGGCTTTTAGCTAAAACTTTAGCTAACAAGAACAACCCCATTCAATATCCTGTCATATATACTACATAGGTCGGTAAGCATGATTTTTAATGCAAATATTTTTCTTAATTTGGTAGCTTTTGTGCTGGTTCTCATCTATTATCAATCACTTCTCTCTCTCTTTTTAGGATCTTCATCTTCCTGCCTTGGCTAGATCTTGTTGGAATTTATGATTGATTCTTTTTAAATCTCTAACTCAGAGTCTGTCAAATGTAATTAATGCTCTCTCTATGATAGCTCTAGCGCTCAGTATTTGAATTATGTATTGGTCCAGTACTTAAACGTCTTCTTAAAAAGGGAAAAATCTATTTATAGCATGAAGCTTCTTGATAGGCGAAAAGGCTGCTAAGTGTCCTATTTTAATCATAAGGAATTGTTTTCTTCCCCCAGATAGAGGGTCTTCTTCATTTCTTCAGTAGCTCTCCATTTTACAGAAATTATGAGTATCTTCAGACATCCAGAAAACTCTTCCCAGGGAGCAAAAGTTTCTACTTTTGGCATCATTACTGATTTCTTATAAAACTTACATGAGTTTTAAGGTTCTTTTCAACTTTAGAATTACACAATATCATGTGCTCTGTAATCACCAGGAGATTTTGGAGAGCTTCCAGTTAAACTTCAATACTTCTGAGTCATAAACTCCAGTTCTCCTCCCCTCATCTTTCACACATATCTTATTAAAGCAAGTGTGTTTAAAGATATGTAGCAAGGTACCTTGCCTGGGTCTGTTGATCACACAGTTCCTTGCATGCACAGACATCCTCTGTGTGCTCTAGACAGACAAAGGTCTTCAATGCAATCAGGGGCTCTGGGACATTTACATGGCTGTTTGTGTACACTACTGATGTACATGGGAACTTAGAGCCTCATAAAGAGATTTGAACCTATTTGCAATTGGCTAACATTTGTATCTGCTAGATCTGGTAGACTGACTGAAGCTCTAATGCAGAGTGGGAAAATGCCTCTTTGGGAAAATAATAACAAACAAAGAATGTTTGCAAGACAAGCTAGAATTAGAAACAGAGAGTGGAGGAAGCAGAGATTCAAATACAGTATGCAGTCATCCTAGAACTCTCTCACTTGCCAGAGCCATTCATGTGCTCTGAGAGGAAAAGGAGGTGTAAAATGTGAATCTGCAGAGGCTGGGAAGCCTCTGTTTTCCAAGGTGGTGGTAAATCAACCATGTTCTAGAGCATCATCCCTAGCTTCCTCTGCCACCACAGGCAAAAACCAGACATGGGAATCTACAGAAATGTCAAGACAGCAAAGAGTTCCAATCAGCACCAAGAAAATGGCTTGAGCAGTTACAGTGGCCAGTAGGGTCCCAAGTAGGGTCTGAGCAATGGCAGCAGTGCAGGTGATCACAGTCCCAGGGAGCAGCAGGGCTTCAGTGTAGCTCAGATGACCAACCTCCCCTCTGCCAAGTGAGCTCCTAGATATGCACAAAGCTGAGGTGAGCTGAGATCCTCCTACTGTATTTGAAAGGTAGGAGAGGGAGATGTAGTCATCTGAAGACCAGAAGTATGAGTGTCCTCGTGGCCACAAGAGACCAGTGGAGCCCATGGACCAGCCTCATGGCTGCCACTTTAAAGGAAGCTGATGCCATGGAGAATATAAAATTGGGTGTGTTTCTCTGATCATTTAGGTACAACCAAACTTAGTGCACATTCAGACGCCGCCACCCCTGGGCATCACTTGCCTTACAGAGACACCAATATTCCATAGCAAGCCTGTGAAAGTTGAGACTTCAAGAATTCAGTCAAATGCAACTAACCAATGTTTTTTTTAGAACTAATGAATGCTTCTGCAGAAATGCAGAGGAAGTACCCTGACAGGGCACGATGCCCTAATGTGCTGGGGCCCTCCTACACCATTGTGTGAGCGACATACTATCATCATCAGACTCATTTTAAGATAAAGCTGACTTACAAAGATTAAGTGAATCCCCAAGATCACACAGAACTGTGACCCAAACCAAGGTAGACCTGGCTCCAAAGAGAAAGCTGCTTGCTACTCTACAAAGAACTTGAGATGTACCGTGGCAAAACTGTGAAGTAGTAACGTGAAATGGTGACCTGGCCTTACAGCCTCTATTTTACTGTGCAAATTAAGACAGTAAAGCGACACACGGGTGAAGCCCAAGTCTCAAAGCCTGCTTTGAAACAGGCATCAAGCCTGCTACACACACACACACACACACACACACACACACACACACACACACACAAAGGCAAGTGAGTGAGGTCTGTGGCTGCTTCGGGTGCCTCAGAAGCAAAAGCTGTCTCTCCGGCCCATATTACTTGAGAGCAGCTGGGTCAACTTTGCCCTTCGTAAGCTTGTCATTTAGATTAGGGACCAAACGCAAAGCTAAGACTAAGGAGAACTGCGATTCACCTACTTTTGCTAGCACACATATTCCTGATAGCAAGGAGCCCATGCAAACAGTGGCCATGACCTCAAGGGAGGAGCGCCGACCACGGGCAGAGTCTACCTTCCCAGCCCAGCAGCCCTGGGAATACCTGCTCTGCGGGCTGCCTGCCTGCCGCATAGATAACAGCCACTGCAATAATAAACGCACAAGCTGGGGCTCAAGACTGTGGATCCACAAAGAAAGCACACTGCATCTCTTTTGAGGAAGGCCTAGAGAATCAGGCAAAGAGATCTGGGGCTAGATACCGGTGGAGAGGAGGGGCAGAGTGGCCAAATCTAGTGAGAAAGGAAAACAAAAACCAATGAAGTGATAAAGAGCTGAAGAGAGCCCAAACTCAGGAAGAATAGCCTGTCTTAATCTCACCAATTACACAGCGAGAAACACGCCTTGAAAAACACTTAAACATGAAAGTAACTCAAACATAAGTGTAAACATTCGATTGCTCAACATTTTTGTCCTACTAAGTCACAAGACTGTCAGCAGGGAAGTTCTTTTCTCCATATGGAAGTAGGTTGGGACTGTCACAAAGTCAATCAGGAAACCAGCGGACATGCTTATTACAGGTTTAATGAGCTCTAGGGGCATGAAGGAGCCAGAGGAGCAGCCGGTGGCTTGGGTCAGCTGGGCCGGGGACGCTGAATGGGCTAGATGGGCAGATCACGCCACAGACAAAGAGCCCTCCCCGTGTCCCGCTGGGCCACTGCCATGACCTCCACACAAACGTGGAGGACACAAATTTACCCCCCCATCAGCTGCTTGCTCAGCTCAGCAGCTGCTGCCTTGCATTTCTGTTTCCGTGTCCTGCCTTTTTCCAACAGTTGCTTTTTTGTCTAACTTTTGTGTAAGGACGGAAACGACCAGAGCCCGTGGAGAACCGGTACAGTAGCTGTTGGAGGCTGAGCCCTTAAAGAGAGGAACAGGACATTGATTTCTTAAAACAACCTTTGGGAAATCCAGGGGCCCAGAAAGCAGAAAATACTGGTTACTTGTTCTCTGCTTGTGTCGTTTTTTT
>NW_004524625.1:13337750-13338628 GCF_000260255.1 Octodon degus | reverse complement strand
GAGCTGGCCACACACACACACACACACACACATATAAATAAATAAATTTAAAAAACAAAACAAAATGGGTTATAGGTTGTTTCTTTCTAAACTGGCCATGAAAATAAGAGCTGCCCGGTAGCCAGGCCAGAAACCAAGCCAGGCCTGCTGTGACTTAGCCGTGAAGCAGCCAGGGGCTGCTGCGACATGCAGCACGTTTTTACCCTTCTGCCCGGAGGCACTGATGTTGGTGCAACAGCTACTGTGCTGGAAGGCTAGCGCATCACAGGCGAAGCTCTCCAAATGCTCTGTGACAGCGGCGTGCAGAGAAGGCTCAGGCTGGAGCGCCGACTCTATTAGGAATACAGTTACGGAAATGTAAATTGTTAGATATTAAAAATTATGACGATGTGAAAGAAAAATAAGATATGTGCTTTCTTCTGCTACATGACACAAGCTATTTCATTTCTCTTTGTGGTATTAGTCAGAATGTCAGAAAACTGCTTCTTCTTCATAAATAGAAAAACTGAAGCCAAGAAGCCAAGGGTGTAACAGAATGGGGGGAGGATGGTAAGGAGGTGGGGAAAGGAATAGGAAGAGAGGGGGAGACTCAGTTGCCCTGGAAACAGCTCCAAAGGAAGGCGATGAGGGAGAAAAGAGGCAGAGGCCTTTTGTTTTGTCGTGTGTGCTTCTACCTCAGACCTCTTCTATGCCGTTGCATCCCCCATTCAGGCAGAAAAAACTCATCTCCATAGACATTCGGTACACACAGCCCTCTGGAAGGTAATGTATGGGATGAGGGCTGAAGAGACGTGGTGTCAGGGTCCAGGAGCCCACCCAAGAGCTTCACTCTGTCTGTGGCCAGTAGCCCTGGACAAGCCACTTTGGCTTAGCCCCGC
>NW_004524625.1:13332487-13337510 GCF_000260255.1 Octodon degus | reverse complement strand
GTTGAGGAAACAAGACCCCACAAGGTATGTTTCAAGAAGAGAAATTCAATCCACAGATCCTATTTTATGGGTGCCATCGCACCGAACGAGAAACAAAAGCGAGGTAAGCGCAGTAGCCCATGGGAGGCGATGCCCATCTCTTAGGCTCGAGGAATGGAGGGAAGAGGCCAGGCCCATCGACCTGGACACGTGGAGCCAGAGTCCTGCTTCCAAGAATTGAGAACCTCACGAAGCTGGCTCTAGGGTGCAGATGGATGCCGCAGTCTGGGACCAATGTTCAACCTGAGTGAAGGAGCTGTTGCTAAGGGGATGGTGAAAGGAACCAATAGCAAACAAGCAGGAGGAAATCTCACTAGAGCCTCCTGTTGGCAGCGATTATCAGGAAACCTGCTGCCATAAGAAGAACTTGGCTCTAAGAAGCCAAGTTCCAACCATAGACCAAAGTATGGGAAGGTGGATCTGGAGGTGAAAGAAATCATTTAAATCAGTATTTCACAGAAAAATTATAAGATTGAGTTGGTTTAGATGTTCCTCAACTTATAATGGGACTTCGTACTGAAAAGCTCACTGTAAGCCAAAATGACTGCAAGCTGAAAATGCAGCTGATGTATCTGACCTCCAAACGTCACAGCTTAGCAGCAGTCACAGCGCCTTACAGAGCATGGGTTGCGGGCTCTGTGGTTGCTTGACTGACTGAGAACTATGGCTTATAGCTGCTGCCCAGTGTGGACAGACAACCTTTCTGTGGCCTGGGAAAAGGTTAAAATTGGAAGTATAATTTCTACTGAACTATGGTAAAGTTGAAAAATCTTAAGCCGAGAGTCATCTCTATTTATAAAGTGCTTAGAATGGTGCTTGCCGTGCAGTACGTATCAGTGTCCATTAAATAAAATAAATAAACCCATGAAACACCAACACAGGAAGCAACATCAGAATGCTCAAGGTCCCATAAATGAGTCACTAGTGGAGTCCGGACCATCTGAACCTGACACACCTTCGAGAAAACAGGCCTGTACTCTATCACTTCCAAGAGATACAGGCTGCAGAGTGCAATGGTAGAGCCACAAATGGCAGCATCCGGGGAACACAGAAGGCGCGGGAACAGCCTCTGGCGAGTGATTCACGGGACTTACAGAGGTGATGAAGTTGGACTGGAGTTGGCCAACAGGGGCTGAAGTAGAAGACCCTGGGAGCAAAGACCAGGCTGCGGGGCACGTGTTCAGCGGTACGTATGCAGATCCAGAGCAGATACAGACTTCTCGCTATCTCTTGAATGTTAAAAAATACAGTTGATATATTTAAAGATATTAGTAGCAATACAAATTAAAGAGTTCTGTTGAAGCAGTCATGAGCATAAACTGTAAACTTATGAGTAAATTTTTGAAGCAATAGAATTAGCTGAATGAAAAATTTTAATTTACATCCTTCAAAAATCTCTTAATATTAACATCAGAGAATAAGTGATTTTGTTTTAAGATAGCTGAGCAAATCAGAAATGTGACTTGAATCTACTTCGGTGCCATTTAAATAATGTGCCAAATCTGGTTTCAGTTAAGTCCACTTGTCAGGAAGTTAGGCGTGAACTTACTTTCTGCTCTTTTTATTTACCTCAACTCTTAGTGCCAGGCACTGGCCCAGGTACTAGCAAAGCAAAGACTTGTAAGTGGTGCTTTAGTCTTCAAGGAATTCATAATCTTGGAAGGCAACTGGTAGATAATCGAATCTCTGCAACCACAACAGAAAACAAAGGTCGAAGTACACTTAAAATAAAGAACCTCCAACGAGGGCCAAGAAAAAAGCCTATCACTGCCACCCTGCAAGCAGCAACAGTGATGGCAGAAGTCAGTGGCTGAGATGTGAAAAAAGAGAATCCAAGATGAATGACGGAGACACTCGTCTTCTGTAATGCTGAGGCAGCTCACAAGGCGGCCTACTAAGAAAGTCAGAGCCGTGTGGAGCTGGAGGGCGTCCTGCAGAGTCCATGGCTCTAGACCTGGTCTGGGAGGTCCCGAGGAAGGCAGATGCCATGAAACCAGGGATGGCAGCTGCACATCCCATAATAATAGCTAGCCACTTCTTTATTTTCTTCTATCCATTCGAGTACTTTTTTAAGTTAAAGACAAAAGAGATGAACAATCAATCAAATCAAGTTTCAAAACAGGTTGTAGTTCTAATACTTGATACAGTGAATATTGTAGTCTTCTAATATTAATCAGAGGGGCTGGGGAGATAGCTCAGCACCATAAGCGCCTGCCTGGAAAGTGCAAGGTCCTGAGTTCAACCCCTGGTGCCAAATTAAAAAGAAAGAAAGAAATAAAAGAAGTAGTTAATCAAAACACAAGATACATGGGCTGAGGGAGATAGCTCAGCAGTGCCTGCCTGGCGAGCTCAAGGACCCAGGTTCAATACCTAGTACCACATGCCATGCCGCACCATGCCAGCCACTGAAACCAGCCATGGTGCTATATTCCCATAATCCCGGTGCTGGGGAGGCTGAGACAGGAGGATCTCCAAGAGTCCAAGCTGTATAGTGAGACCCTATACCAAATAAATAAATAAATAAATAAGATTTTTAATAATTAAAAATAAATATGAGATACAGACATGATATCTTATCTATGTAAATATGCACTGCATATCAATACTTTAATATCAAATGGGCATTGTCCTTAGACTTCTAGTTACTAGTCCCCAACACTCCTTCTACCCTTCTTCCTTTTAGTACTAGCCTTCCCTACTGAGTATCAGTAGAGCATTCATATGATTTTCTGCAAAACAACAACAACAACAACAAAACCCAGTACTTCCCAGCCCTCCCTGGAGTTTCGTGCGACCACCTGAGCTAGTGCTCAGTAGAATGTGAGTAAACAGATTTCAAGATACTTCCATAACAGAGCTGTTGGCCCTTCATTTCCTCTTTCCACGAGGGAAACGGGGTGCCAGTGTTGCACCAGTTCTACCGTGTAGGAGAACGCAACAGCAGGAGAGAGCAGCTGGGTCCCAGGCCAGTGCTGGGGACCACAGCAGCCGGCTCCTCTTGCCACTGCACCTCCTGAGCCTGCCTTGAGCATTACTGTGGTCAAAGAAGAAACACATGCAAAGAAAAGCAGTAGCATCAGAGTGAGATCAGGGTTAACAGAATGTGGGCCACAGGTGCGGAAGCTAAAAGACTGGTGTGCAAACTGCGTGAGCCTTACTGTCTTAATGCTGGAAATGTTATATTTACTTCTGTGGAAGTCTCTGTTGTTTGCATCATGGGTTCTAGCTGAGTTTCAGATGACTGGTTTCCCTATCAAATGACCCAAAGCTGAGGGAAAGGTCATTACTTTGAGCAAGGGCAGACCTGTTCAACAACCAGTTTCTGACCATTTAATATGAGCTAGTACCAAGGAAGGAAGCCCACGCGCGCGCGCGCGCACACACACACACATACACACACAACATTTGCCCTCAAGATGCCTGTAGATTGGTGGTAAGATATGCAAATCTAAGAAGTGTTCAGAGGAACCAGTTACTATTCTGGGACTCCACATAATCAATCTGACTTAAACTGATTTAAGAATTTAAGAATCATTTGTAGGCTTATGCAAATATAGGACCAAGAGTAATCCTGATTTCAGGCACTTAGACCACACCACGTGACACTCCAGGATGGGGCCTGCACGTTTGTATTCTGCCCTGGCTTCCTTCTGGCCATCCACCAGGCAACTTCGATTCCATTTGCAAGATTATAGTTTTAGTAGAGGTCATCCGAGTTGTAAATTAGGAATTTAAGCAGAGAGAAGAGAAGCTGAGGGTGACAGCTGGTCCCCAGGCAATTGGGAAATCCTGAACCCAGGCCAGCCCTGCCCCAGCAGAGCATGGTGTGCACCCCCATGGTGGCTGCCTGTACTTAGAACATGGCAGTGGGGTGAGCTTCGAAGGGGGGCTGTGGGTAGCGAGCGCGCCATCTGTGTGGCAGTCAGCTGGCCAGTTATGAAAGCGGCTGCAGCTCCCCTTCCGGTAACAAAGACTAAGCATGAAGTCATTACCAGGCCCGGAGCTAAGTGGTGAGGATAAAGGAGTACAGAGCCTCTCCAGTACCGCTCACGTTCTAAGAAGGGGACAAATGCACAGCAGTGCCTGGGAGCTGGAGTTCAGCACCAACGGAGTGGAGTCAAGGCCTGGAGCTGATTGGGACCTCAGAGGCGGGAAGGAGGCGACTGTTCAGAGGATGAGTGCGAAGTCCCTCACATCAGGCAATAATAAGAGCACAGGCCCCGCGGTGGCGGGAACCCAGCGGGGGGGAGCAACAGGGAGGCCGAGATAGAGATAGGCCTCAGCTCAGCGAGGGGCGTGGAGGGGGCTGAGGTGGACGACCTTGGCAGGAGCGGGACTTTGGGACCACCATTGGTCTCCCATCTTACTCCACACGCCGTGAAATGCTGGCTTTAAAAGGAATCGCCTGGCTATTGTCTGGGAAAAGTTCAAATCTAGATGGGCTCTATGGACGCCAAGGTCTGGGATTGGCCCCCGTAGTCCAGGGCAGGCGACTGCGGGGTTCCCTAAGCCCTTTCAGTACCTGCCAGGCCTTCGCCAGCAATGTCCAGCAACGCATGCAGCCCAGAGGGAGATGTTCTGCGCGGATGGGCTCTTGGACACTGGAATTGTGGGTAGTCACAGAACTGGATTTTAATCTTATTCTATTTAGTTTATTTAAATTTACATGCAACACCTGGTGGGCCTTATCCAGTACCGCGCAAGGCAACCTTGGGCCCTGAAGCTTGAGCTTCGTACTTGGAATCCTGCAGCCAGGATCCTCCCCAGCCAAGCTCCTCACACCCTCTGCTGTGCCGCTCGGGATGAGGTCCCTGGCGCACCGTCGTGAGGCGCGCAGGTGTGAGGCGCCCACAGCTGCAGGGAGCGCGGTGGGGATCGATCCTCCAGCGCGCACCGCCCTGAGCCTGCGGCCAGCCCTGGCAGGAGAGGAGCCGCGGAGCCCAGCTTCGCGAGCCGCGCGGGGAGCGGCGCAAACAGCAAACCC
>NW_004524625.1:13289946-13331437 GCF_000260255.1 Octodon degus | reverse complement strand
GGTCAATTTGAAAGTGGGGACAGCAACTTTTAGAGCCTACAGGAGCATCAGAAACCGTCCAGACCCAGGGAACTTGTCCAAGGTCACCACCTGGTTAGTTCTGGCTCTGCCACTGGAATTCAGATTGTGGGGATCCATTGGTCTCTCAGGGTGACCCGTTGTCCCAGGGGACAAAACAGCAGCAGGAATGTGGAAAATGCAGACAAAAAGGTAAGAGCTGGGTTAGGTGGTGGCTCATCTGCCTGGTCAGAGGACCCCCTGAACAATAGTAAGGGCCTTTATTTATACCTTTACAAAGTTGCAAGACACGAGGTTGCCTAGTGACCGATAGCCCACAATGTCCAGGCAGGCTGTTTTCCTCAAGACTGAGGTAGCTGGACTGCTTTAGGCTGTGAGGCCTCATCCTGCCCTCCCACGCAGGCTCGGTTTCCTGCTTTAGGTCTCCCAATATCAGATGTCTACGATCCTCCTCTGGTTAAGTCTACTGTTGCTTAATGCCTGTCTTTTGAGCTAAAAGCACACGTATTTGGTTTGGGGATGCAATTAGGATCTTTGGTACTGAGGTTTGCTTGGTTGAGAGAGAAGCAACTGACCTGTATCTGAGGTCTGCTCACATTAACGTGGGCAACTCATTCAGCGTCTGCAAGCCTCGGATTTCTAAAGAGAATATTATTGTGACAGACACCCTTCTTATCTCATTTGTTTATTATGACAATAAAATGACAAATTTGAAGTTATAGTTTAAACCACACTAAGCAAATACTCTAAAAAGAAAAAAAAATTATAATTTCTTTGACTCAAGGTTGTAAAATTCAAGCTAGAAGATGCGCGTGGTGAAGGTGTTTTTAAGAAGTAGGAACAGTGAAGAGCGGAGGAAACTGGGGCAGGAAAGAGGCAAGACATGCACAGGTAGAAATTCCCTGTGATGACCGCTACCCTTGTACATACTGACGTACACCAGTAAAGTTCAAAAGCCACAAGAAGAAGTAGGAACAAGTGTATCATGCTATGTATTTTGATTTTTTCATGCAGAGTTAATAGAAGAAGCTAAGGGGAAAAAAATCTTTCTCTCAACCCGTATCTATCACACTGACCTTATCTCCCCCAAATAGATCTTAAATTCTCTCTGTGCTACTACTTCCCAACATTTATATCCGTTTCAATTATTTTCTTAGTACTTAAAAATACAAAATGGCATAAGCAAACAGGGCTTCTTAAAATCCCAGGGACAGGCCTGGTCCCGAAGCTGTGCTGGCTCTGCTGAAGGTGCAGGACCTTCCCAGCTCTCTGCGACATCAGCCTCATTCCCAGGCTGGGTCGCCAGTCTCTCTCCCAAGTACTGCCGCAGCCCCACCTCCTGTTCTCACACCTACTCCACAGGGAAGCTCAGTGAAAAAACAAGGATATTTTCTTTGAAGCCTCAGAAAGTAAATCCCTGTTTGTAGATTGTGACTTTTTCTTTCTAGTCCCAAACCAAGCACCTGTAACCTGAGCCGGTGGGAACGTACCCTGGAGCTGAGCAAAGGGTTTCCCTAAGTGCTTCCCTTCTTCCAGCTTTTTAGAATAAAAGGCAAGTGGCTCTGTGTAATGAACCTGGATACTGGTGTACAATACTGGTGTACTGGTGACAATGGAGGGACGACGAGAAAGCAGCTTTCATCACAGGCTCCTGTTACAATAACTGTCTTAGAAGTAGCAGCCTATTGCCAGCCTCTTTATTTGTGAATAGTTCATAAAGAGTCCAAATGCTTTTTTATAACCCTAGGCTTTGGTCCTCCAAAAACACTGTTGTCTCCTTGACGTAAACTTTTATCCTCCCAAGTAATGTAAGTGGAATAATAGCCATAATCTTTTCATGATGTTAAGTAACATTTTATACATCCCTGAAGTCAGCTGTGCAGGGCAGGGAGAGGAGGGTATCTCGGGTCCTGCTGAAACCCACTGGCTCCGAACCTTGGGGAGGGAAGGAAGCCATAGGGAAGCCGCTGTGCCCAGTATCTGCCGTGGGTGGCTGTCCCTTCCCGCTGGAGCGTCTCTTGCTCAGAGGGTCTCCAGGGAAAGCTTGAAGCTTTGTGCTTTTCGTCAGACAAAAGGGGGGATTGTGTTGTGGTGAAACAGAACAAGGTTACAACTAAAGAAACAAAGGGAAGGGCAGCTTTGGAAGGGTTTTTGGTACTGTGAGTGGCAGATCTGTGGGTGGAATATTTTTTCCTACTGGAACATGAGTTCTTTCAGGGCAAGAGCTGTATTTCATGTACTGTATGTGTAACTGACAGGCACTGGTACAAGGGAAGCTTCTGAAAGGTCTACAATTAACATTCAGTTCTTGAAATGTGTTCACTCAATTAGCGTCCCACTAGTAAAGGATCAGGAGAGGCACTTAGGTAAAGCTAGAGTGCAGCAGTAGGTCAGGCAGTGGGATTTCTGAGAAGACCATGCACGGAGCTGGAGAAACACTGCTGCACCCAGCGCGGTTGGGCCCTGACCATGCGAAGTGTGACGAGTCTCGTCAGCGCCTCTGCCTCCGTTGTCTCTGCTGTGCTAGGAGATGGCGCTTGCGAAATCACTTTGAAAACTGTACCATGTGAAGGATTAGGTGGCTGTGTAGACCCGCCCAGAACTGGAGTTGGAAGGCCCCTAGCATGGAACTGTTTGAACCACAGAGCATAAACCATGAGGGAGAACATTAGCTAGTGGGTCCACCGGCAATCTGCTTTATAAATCAATGCGTTGGAGTAGGATAGAAAAAGAACCACAAGAAGTGCAATCATGTTGTCTCAGTTACTCTTCTCTCAGTGCTGGGACAAATACCCACCACACAGAATGAAGGAAGGAAAGGTTTATTTAGCTCACAGTCAGTGGAGCTTTCAGTCCATACTTGGCTGGCTCCAAGGCAGAGCGGCACATGGCAGAGAGCAGCCTTTCAAGTCTGCTGCAAAGAGCAAAGGGAGCTACAGCCCCAGCAGCCAGCGAGCCTCCTCCGCTGCTCCTTACATGGTAATACAGACTGTCTGCTTCAGGCACTCACACTCAAAATCGCAGCATGAATCAATCACAGCCTCCAGAAGCTGCTCCATGACTGCATGAGGCTTTGGGGGACAACTAGACACATATCACAACATTCATAAAGATAAGTATTTCATCAGATAAGCATGTAAAATGACTATTTGCACTGCGGATTGGGGTTGAAAAAAATTTCTGAAGACCATAGTTCTTTTTAAATTTTTATTAATTTATTTATTTTTCATTTTTTATGTATTTGGTACAGTGTCTCACTGCGCAGCTCGAACTTGTAGTGATCCTCCTGTTTTCAGCCTCCCCAGCGCTGAGATCACAGGCCTGCACCCCCATGCCCAGATTCCATCACTGGCTCAGCACACCCCAGGGTCAGGGCTGGCTTGACATGCAGGACCAGCAATTGAACCCTGGTCCCTGCGCTTGCCAAGGCAGGCGCTTAGTCTGCTGAGCTATCTCGCCCCGCCTAACACCACTTGTTCTTATCTAGTGCCCATTATTTTCAGAAGACAAGGCAAGCCTGGGAAGTCACGTGACCCCAGAGACTATCGTTAGTTACAGTTGTGGGAAAAGTTGGCTTTGAAATTTCAGTCAGCTGCGCCAGCAGTCCACATCTGCTTTGGCTGATTAGGTATGTTCCTGTTGATGATTGAATTGGTGCCAAGTGATTCCAAGTTTGCTCCCAGGTCTAGCTCTAAATGATACAAATTTATCAATACATCAACTTGGTCCCTTTTTTCTTTTCTTTTTTTATGTATTTAATACAGGGTCTATAGGGTCTCACTACACAGATCAGACTCATAGTAATCCTCCTGTTTTCAGCCTCCCAAGCACTTGGATTACAGGCACGCACCACCACGCCCTGTCTCAATCACCTTCTCAGCACCTCCTCGGGTCAGGACCAGCATGGCACGCCCGGGGTCAAACCCTGGCCGCTGCACTCTGCCTAAGCAGGCACTTTAAATGCTGAGCTATCTGGCCAGCCACTTCTTATTTTTCTAACAGCCTGCCTTGTTTGTTCATATAGATATGGCAAAAGAGATGAGATCAGCCATGTTTTACTTAAATGAGCAAAAATCAAATCCACTTTATAGGGATCTCTTTAGAGATATCATCTCCACTGTAGAAGCGCAGAGAGCTGACCATTAGCATTCATCTGGCCTCACTCTTTCCTCACTTTTTTTTCAGTGCTGAGAACTGAATCCTGGGCCTCAGGCAAGATAATCACACTGACCGCTGAGCTACAACTGCAACCCCCAACCCCTTACCAACCTCCTTACCACCTCGATGAGGAAGGGCTGTCCACTTTCTAACCCCCAAGATAGATTTGAGCCCCCTGGCATTTGGCTTATCACTGTTCCCTTTTGGGTCTGGGCACATACTATCATAGCTGGCCATTTTGCCTTCCACAGTAGACCATGAGCGCCGTGAGGACAGGGACTGACTTGTCATGTGATGGTTTGCCCTACAAGAGATGTACAATAAACATGTTTCTTTAAGCTCTCTCAGTCAAGTCATGGCCCTGTTTCTCTCGGCTTTACTAATACTAGTATCAGTACCTCTGAGCCCTGTGCTGCTGTTGCCTAGGTCAATGACACATAGGGCTTCTTTTTGAGGAAATAAGTCTACTCGACCCTCATCTCTCTAGGCTCCTGGTCATTTCACTGGAGAGGCGTATCATTTCATAGAACTCACTGGCCTCTTTGGACCCAACCACTAACAGTGACTTTTGATATAAAGTTCTAGTGACCATTCACCTATTTCTTTGCAGGATTTTTTTTTTTTTTTTTTTTTTTTTGTGCAGGGTCTCACTAGGCAGCTCCAACTGGTAGTGATCCTACTGTTTTCAACCTCCCCAGCAGCGTGGCATGTGGCACCAGGGGTTGAACTCTGGGCCCTGTGCTTGCCTAAGCAGCTGTTTAGTCTGCTGAGCTATCTCACCACCCCTCCCCTCTTTAAAAAAAAATCTCTTGAACTTGATACTCAGGGAAATAATGAATGAAAAGGCCAGTTGGTCATATCACTGTGACTGTGGGTCATTGCATTTCATGCAATGAAAAGGATGACTCTCCTGTTGTTTTGAGAATAAGTGAGAGGAACAAAAAGGATGACTCTGCTGATGACTCATTTCATGAGTCCTCAGACATTGCAAGATACAGCAGGAGACATCCCTGCCCTGTGGGTACTGTTCAAAAGTATTTTTTTAATTTTGTTATGTATTTGGTACAAGGGCTCACTACACAGCTCCAACTTGTAGTGATCCTCTTGTCTTAGCCTCCCCAGGGCTGGGATTACAAGTGTGCACCACCACGCCTGGTCTCCATGGCCTGCTCAGCACACCCAAGGGTGGGTCCAGTGCAGCATGTGGTTGTCCAGAAATCTTAAATAATCACTTCTGCTCTCATGTGATTGGCCAGAACTTGGTCATAGGCACAGTAAGCCACAACGGAACCTGGGAAATATAATGTTTAGCTGGGCCTCTGTGTTTTCAGCTAAAATGTTTACATCATTAAAGAAAAGGAACATAGATGACTAGGGCTAGTGCCACAAACCGTTGATTGACATTTTCATTCTTTTGTTCTGAAAATTTTACTCCAGGCTTCAAAAGTCATCTGTCTCTCTCTGTCACCACCGACACCAGCCTGGTCCACAGCTTCACCACTGTTTATCTAGTTTACATCAAGGGCTTCCTAACCAGGCTCCTACCTTCTAAGCTTTTCAATCCACTCTGGATGTTAAGTATACCTGAGAGGTGGAGGTCTTGGGTATGTCCTTGACTGCTCATTTTCTACAATATCTCATAGCCAAGCCACTAAAAATTTTCTTGCTCTGTCTTCTGGCCAAATCTGACATTCAGCTTCTGCCAGTGCAGGTGGCGCTTTAAGTCACCACTTCTGTGGTAGGTGAGGACTGTGGCCTTCCAGCTGGTCTCCTTGCTTCCTCTTTTTGCTCTTCTCATTTATTCTCAGAACAACAGCAGAGTCATCCTTTTGATTAGAGGCAATTTTGAGGCCCATAAGAAAATACAAAGATATTTAAGGAGTGGGCCAGAGGTGGGAGGCCCTGGCTTCTGTCCCACACCTTTAACTTTATGGAAGCTTCACCCTCCACATTGTCTCATTGAAGCCTCTGTTGCCACCCTGAACTCCTCCAGCTCCCTAATTTTGCTGGAGCCCTGATGAAGACCAGGGAAACTACAGCAGCCAGGGCCTCAGCTCCCAGGTTCCCAAAACTGAGAAAGTGTGGGTGTGGAGTGTCAGGAGCTCAGGAAGAAGATTGGCCTCTTCTCCTGGAGCCTGAAGTTGATACCAAAAAAATGCTTTTTCATAAGGATGTTGTTATACATGTTGAATCATCCTCCAGAGAGAGCCAATTGTGTGTCAAATTAGTATTTGTGTGGTAATGAAGACACTAGAAATGGTGGCTTATGTTACTGCTTAGTTCAAAAATGCAAAAACTAATTGAAATCTGTTACTATAAAAAGATATGACTGTGGAAAAATGGCTTGATATAAGTGTAGTAGAGTAGTGGGATTTACTGGGAGACTTATCATGCTTTTATAATTTTCTTTAATAATCCATTGTCTTTTTCCATTTAGGTCACAATTATTGGGAGTCAGGTTTCCAGAGCTCAGCAAATAATGTTCAGATAACTTTTGAAAGTTGACCCATTGGTAACATCTGGGTGGAAATCTGCTGAAGTAGTTTCATTTCAAGCTTTTGTAGGATGTGGGGACGATCTGGCTGCAACACCTGTCACCCCATTGATCTCCAGGGTTGATTCGGCTGATCTGGTGTCCCCTTCCTCCCTCGGTGCTCCGTGTGCGTCCCTCTCGAAGCTGCACACTCGGTGGAAGAGGCCAATCACCTCCCCCCGTTGAGGAGGACCGTTCCTCGGTCAAGGGTAGACGAGTGTCTGTGCGCCCCTGCTCTACTTATAAGCTCTCGAGCTTTTGTAATTAGTTACCTTCCAGAGGCAGGATAAGTAGGTTCATGTAACAAGACAACATCAACAGTAGAACTGAGGTCCATTTTAAAGCATTGCAAGCAACAATCTGTAGATTATGGAAGATGCAGAGATGGAGGGCAAATCCCACAGAGAAACACATGTTACCTGTTCCCAGCCTGAACTGACTTCATAAGTCACTCTAAATCCGGGTTCTATATGGTTTTCTTAGATGCTTTTCCAGGCACACCGCCAGTCTCCCCATTTCTATTTCCAGTTTTCTTGGTTGTTCTTGGCCCTTGTGGGCTTTGGGGTTTATAGCTTTGATTTGTTTTGCATTTCTGCCATTTCTACTGAAGATTTGCTTTTATTTTCTGCTCTCTTCTTTCCAGATGCCAGTCTTATAGTCCGGGAAGGGCACTTTTGATTTGTCTGGCCATGGCAAAGGGATCACTAATGTGCAGCACTTTTGTAAGCGGAGATATGGGTTACAGTCAGCTCAGAAACCTTCATTTTGATATGTAGAAAGTCCGTACATTGAGAAATCCTTTGGGGTGATGTCTGGCTGCCTTTCTGATACAGAGCACAAAAGATGCTCTATGACTGCGTGACGAAATCTGATGGGTAGCGTACAGTTGAGGGGTGCGAAGGTCAGTGGTTAAAAGCACGCATTCAGTTTGTACCCAGATGGTTTCCAGGCAGCCTGATTCAAACACGGTTCCTACCGAAAGGACACCGTAAAGAGTAAAATAGACCCAGTCATTTGAGGAGAAGGATGTTTGTTGGAAAGCCTTTGAGGAGCTTGAACAAGAGAAAAATCAAAGCTGCATTTGCTTTTAAAAGTGGTTACTGAATGCTGGAGGATATAGTTGAATGATCAGCAACTTGAGAATCATTTTGAAACATTTGCCTCCTTCTGCATTGTTCGGTAGTGAGCCTTCTGAAGCCCATAGCATGACTGATCTGAGGGGCAATTCTGAAGAAAACAGGCTCTGATATGTCCTTTATTTTGTTTTGCTTTGCTTTGCTCTTGGAGAAAGCAGGAGAGAGCTTGATCGCCAATAATTTCCATTGTTTTCTGAGTGGAGAGGCTTTCTACTGACTTCCCGCCTGGAGGGAGACCACCAAGTGCCCAGAAGCCTTGGAGAAGTATCATGGTGTGCAGTCCCCGCTGCCTCTCTCTCTGGTTTGAAAGGGGTGCTGGGAATTTCTCCCTAGATTTCTACAATACTGACTTTCCTTTGGTAGTATTAGGGGGAGAATCAAGTATAGTTTTAGTGGGCTGAATTTTTTTATACATACAATACACCAAGAATTGTTCTAAGAAGTTGATATACATTAACTCATTTAATATGATATGACAATCTAAGGTACACACTATTATTATTCTTGGTATAGTTGAAGAAGCTGAGGCAGGTGGAGTTCATTTCCCTTGCCTGCCTGTGGTCACTCAGCTCAACGTGATAGCACTTGGGCCCAGCACATCTTGTTTTAGGACCTGTATCTCATCCAGTGTGTAAGGTCCCCTTGCCTGGGGCCCCTCTATGAGGTCTTATCTGCTGTAGTTTTTCCTGAATAAAAAAACTGCGATATTCACGTGATACTTGCTGAACCCTTCTGATTAGCTACTATCATTTCGAAGGACTAGAAATATTAACTCTATTTGTCAAATTAGAGATTTCATACTATTATTTAGATCTCTGAAAATGCAGCTCCTTTGAGGCCATTGGTCTGTTGCTCAGTTTTCTCACACTGAACCATGAAAGGGATGGGCGCCTGTTCCATCTCGCATGGGCTGCCCGAAGCAGCTTCTCATCTGCTGACTCTGATTCCTCCACCAGTGTCAGCTGTGAAAATCTCACCATGGGAAGTGTCCCAACATTTTTCTTCCATGTTTCTTTAAAACTTGCACAAATATCCCCTTACTCCTTCTACCCACTGAATTGAAACTGCCTTCTTATCCATCAGACCGCCCTCTCATGGATAAGCTCGCTGTAAGTTTCTCAAAAATGGAAGGCAAATGCTGTATTCACGAGGTGCAGGCCACTTAAAATGGAATACAAGCTCAGTAATTGTCTGTTGATAAATGTAATGTTTTATAATGATTCTTATTCTTCTGTCCCTCACGAAGGACTGATACCTAGAACATGTGAAGAATTAAAAAGAATCAGGCCTGCCAAATTCAAAGACTTAACCCAAAAAATAGGCATTTAAGATGAATACACACTTCACAAATGAAGAAATATAAACGGCAAATAAATTCATGCAAGAACGTTCAACATCATTGGACATTCGAGAGATGCAAATTATTACAGTGCTGAGATTCCATCTTATGCCAGAAAGAATGACTGTCATCAAGAAGTCAATCAGTAACAAATGCTAGAGAGGCTGTGGGGAAAAAGGAGCCCTTCTCCACTGCTGGTGGGAGCGCAAACTTGTACAGCCACTATGCAAATCAGTGTGGAGGCGCCTCAAAGAGCTAGGATGAAAGGTCCCGTGCGAGCCAGCTGTTCTCTCTGGGAATTTTCCAAAAGAATGAAAACCTCACACTGCAGTGATAGACGCGCACTCACGTTTATAGCAGCACAAGTTGTCATAACTGAATTATGGAACTAACTAGCCTGTCAACTGAGGACCGGGTAATAAGATGTGTTGTTTTTACACAATGGAGTATTACTCAGCTATAAAAAGATAAATCCAGGCCTCTTGTAGGTAATCGATGCAACTAGAGACTACCAGGAAGTGAAATAAATCAGATCTGCATGTGCAAATATTGTTTTGTCTCCCTAGTAGGAGAACCTGACAGAGCAAATAAAATCTGAAAGGTACACTAAATACTGTGAAAGGGAAAGAATCTGTTCAAAAGAAAGGAAAATCTGGGATGAGGAAAAGGACAAAAGAAAAAAGGGAAAAAGGTACATTTATGTACACAAGCAGGATGGTTGGACAATTGCACTGCTGATTTCTGCTGCTCTAATGAAAGGAGCAGTTCAGACTTCAATTTTTTATTTTTTTCTTCTTTGTAAATTCTTATAACTTTTTTTTTTTATTTTACAGTACTTCCATTGCACATTTTAAATGAACATCTCTCCTGCATTTGAGCTCAGGATGAGCATTTCCCCCCAAAGACAGAGAAACTATCTTGCACCCCCTTTTGTCTTTGGGCTGACTGTCCATGTGCATTTTACCACTGTTCTACAGAGGAGATTTCAGGGGATCCGGTCCAGCGGGTGAGCAGCAGAGGGGACTCTGGCCATGCCTGTGTTGCGCTTTCTGCCTTTACAACAGGGGAGACACCTTCAGTATTCGACATCGCCTTAGTTTGTGTACCTGGACGCCTGCTGGCGCAGCTCACTTGCCGCCCGGCGCATCCATTTCTGCTGGAGGGACGTGGTCCACACTCCCACCTTCTTAAGTTTCTGTTTTCTTTTGCAGTAATATGATCTCAAAAACAGCCCATAAACCGGTTGACAGAAAGTTCAGCCCTCATGGCATACCCGCCTTTCTTACCTCTTTCGTTTTATTTCTGGTCTATTCTAGCTAGTTATTTTGACTGGTGAAATTACTTAAGGTCACAAGGACACCGAGCAGTAGTGCAGTTGCTGTTTGATGGAACCAGAATAGAGACGGTTGCTGTGGAGAAAAACCTATTAGCAGCCGTTTTTAGAAACAGGCATTGAAATCTGCCCGTCAGAGCTGAAACCTGTCCCGTCTTCACACTACAAAGCTGGCAGCCACTCTCCTCACGTCCGTGGGGCCTCAGGAGCTGCCTGCCCTTGTCTGAAGGAGGTGATGGCATGAGTGCCCGCTGTGGGCCACCAGCCAGGGACAGTTCCCCAGTAACCCCAGGTCACCTCCAGTGACCACTTGCCTTCTGACATGGCCTCAGCTTGGGGCGCAGTGCTCTGGATCGCCTCAGCTGCTGTCTTGTTGACTGAGCTGTTCAAAGTTCTGCGACAGAATCAGCCCTCTCCTCTGGGACTCACTTTGGCAAACATTAGGGAAAAGATTGGTGGTTTTGATACTGGGAGTCGAACTCAGGACCTTGCACTTGCCAGGTAGGTGTTTGTGCGGCTGAGTTATATCCCTGGACCTTGGGTAAAACATTAGGAAAAATAATAACAGACCCTTATGTATAATGCCTGCCGTGTGAGGCACTCTTTCAGGTGCTTTATATAAACTACATCCGAGCAGAAGAACCATTGTGAAGAAGGCATCTTTCCCTTTGCTGTCTGAGGCATATCCCGAGGGTCTTCCTGCTACCCCTAAGCTCAGGGCTGCCAGCGTCCGAAGACCTGTGATCCTGCGGTCTCCTGCTTCTTGCCCTGGCTCTCATCTCCACTTGCCCCTTGCCCATCCGTGAGCTGTCCCCTGATCCACAAGGCACTGTGAAGTGTCAGGAATGACGTCGTAAAGTGGACCGCCGTGGACAGCCTTTTCACTGAGCGTGCAATTGGTGAGGAAAATAACTCATAAAATTACACCTGAGTTGCATCCCTGGTACAAAAAAATGAATGACAAAGATGGAGGAAAATAAGTACGCTACAATCGGAAAGAGTAACGGAGGAAGCTATGCTTCAGATGGCGAGCAACGATGCAGAGGGAACGGAGGGAGCCCGCGGAGAAGCTGGAGCGAGAATTTTCGGAGAGAGCGTGCTTCCTGAGAGCCTCGGTGCGCATGGGGACTGCGAGAACTGGCGGTGGACAGGCCGCTAGCAGTGTGACCTCAAACTGGGAGGCTGCACGGAGCCAGGGCGG
This sequence comes from Octodon degus, assembly GCF_000260255.1. Classification (NCBI taxonomy): domain Eukaryota; kingdom Metazoa; phylum Chordata; class Mammalia; order Rodentia; family Octodontidae; genus Octodon; species Octodon degus. Next base: position 13,319,719 of record NW_004524625.1, on the reverse strand, counting down.
AGAGCTCTGCGGATCGGCCAGCGCAGGGCCCGGGCGTGTCGGGCTCTGGGGAGGCCGTTGGGCACAGCACTCAGGACTCTGAGTTATCTCCAAGCGAAGAACGGCGGCGTGCGATTGCCGTGAGTGGAAGCTCTTTCTGGGTGCTGTGTGGTTCACAGCTAGCAGAAGGCAAGCGTGGAAGCAGGCAGGGCAGCAGCAGGAGCTACCGAGCGTGGGGACAGGGCGGGGGATGACGTGGGGCAGAGGAGGGAAGGCGTGAGGAGCGAAATAGAGTTTGGGGTAGCGCAGGCAGGACAGACCCCACGACCTTGCGGTTCACCGAGACTCAGCCTGTGTTCTCCCTCCCCTCAGCCCTCACTGCTGATAAATTACTGCTAGTATTTAGTGCAATTACTTCCCATCCTCTTTCAACATATTTCAAAGTAATAGGGAAACAAGATTTGTCTTTACCTGTAGACTATCATGAAGTGCTTCTTAATTGGTCGTCGTGGTCGATTTCTGCAAAAGTGCTGAGTCGGGCACTATTGCCTTGGTTCTGTGGGGGACAGCACTGGGACCCAGAGGACTGAGCTGCCTGCGTGTGGGCTGGCAGAGAGTAAAGATGGAACAAGACAGAATTCCAGACGCTCTGCACCTGTCCCCTGGTGTACTAAGCAAACACCTGTAGGCTCGCAGTCCTTGTGCTCAGAACTTGCAAACCAGAGAAGAGGCCAACTTGGTGAGGCGGGGATAATGGCCTGGTGTGGGGGAGCGGTGGGCAGTTCCGCGGGCAGCAGTGTGTGGAGAGGGACACAGGCGGGGAGGCTGGAGAGTGTGTGCTTCGCGCTGAAGGCCAGGGATTCACCGGAAAGCGCCCAGATGGGATTTTGGCTGCAGACGCAACCCAGCCTCAGAGGGCAGGCTGTACAGCCAAGGAAACTACTTGTAAATTCAGGTCCAGTGAGGAAGAAGAGGGGCATCTGATATGACTGTGGCGCAGAGATGTGAGAGAGACCTAAGGGAAGGGAAAACCCAGCTCTGGCCAGAACTCCCGGGCTCCCTGAGTGCTAGCAGTTAGGGCCAGTGTCCAAGAGCCCCACTGCAAAGCTTATGTTTGTCATAAATTTACACAGTTTAACTGGGATGTCACATTCCTTTCTCCTCGCCTAGAATTAAACAAAATAAAACTATTAATATTGCTCTCGTTCCGTGCCAGTACCAGAAGTTCTGCTTGGCAGTTCTGGGTCTTAAGTATTGGAAAATAAATTATTTATTAATAAATGCAATACTTTTCAAAACATGAAATTCCTTAAGGGGTAATTTGAGATTGGTGGATTGTGGACTTGGTCCCTTTTATTTCAAGCAGTTTATTGTGAATATTGGTGTCATTGGCCTTTATCTAGCTGACCATCTTTTTCTAGTTCTTTTTTCACAAAGCAACACGGTTCTCTCGAAGTGTAGAAAAGGTGTTGACTCACTAGTACACGGTAGCGTTAGCTGGTGTTTTTTATCACGATGAAGGTGTCGCCAGCCCCTGAGCGGTGACTGGTAACTACCCCCAGCCACGAAACATGAGTGAGCCTCTATTTTAGTGCCCATGATAGTTCAAGAGACTTCCTGCTTTTCCTCAGGCCCCTAGAAAGGCCAGAATTCCTTGTGCTGAATATGAAAAGAATGTTCATAACTTGAAAAGTGTGTTCTCTGGATGAGAATTTCTTTCCTCTGTTTTTTGTTTGCTTATTTGTTTCTTTTTTTCCTGTATTTTTTTTAAATCAGACTTGGATAAAATAAAAATGAGGATGTAAGGGTCATGCAATCTGAGCCTTTCACAAATCTGGCCCCTTTTGGACTGAATCTCAGTGTGTTTTTCTCTTTGCCAAGTTCTAGTTGACCTTTATGAACCATGATTCCTAAAGAACAAAAATAGAAAATCAGAAGCTCACACAAATGATTTCTCTTGGCTAGTTTGATACAGTATTAGCCACATGTGTAAGTAAAAATCAGAATGAAGACCATTTTCAGGTAAAAATGTAGAATCAACAATAAAAATAGCTCTACCAAGGATGGCGAGATAGCTCACTTGACTAAAGCGCACACTTTGGCAAGCTTAGGCAAGCGCAGGGACCACAGTTTGATCCCCAGCACCACATGCCGTGCCAGCCCCAGCCCCAGCCCCAGGGCAGGCTGAGACAGCCAGAGTCCAGATGTGGTGGCGCACGCCTGTAATCCCAGCGCTGGGGAGGCTGAAAACAGGACGATCACCACGAGTCTGAGCTGCGTAGTGAGACCGTGTAACAACCAGATACATTAAAAAAGACAAGAAGGGAAGAGGAGGGGAGGGGAGGGGAGGGGAGGGGAGGGAGGGAGGGAACTGTACCACTGTGAGCCTGCTCACACACGTCTTCATCTGGGCAGGGTCATCGGTCCTGCAGCATCACTCTTAATTCTGATGACACAGGCGTCATACAATGTCCAATAATGAAAGTTTATCCAGAATGAAATATTCTTGGGAGGCTCTAGTTCCATAGTTCTTGCACAACTGTGAAAGATCTTTAGCTTTACACTGTGGGTTTCCTAAATTTTTGATCTTGTGTAACTTACTCTGTACAATCTAACCATAGCAGTTGTCTTTAATTCACTTCCTCTTCAAAAGGGCAAATTTTTATAATGGAGTGCAACACTGTAAACAGTTCATGATATTCTAGCTTCAAAGAGGGAAGGCTATAAACACTTCTGCATTCGTTTAGCTGATGGTTTGTAGATCTGAGGGACTCGTCGGTCCAACTTTCCATGAGGAAGCATTTATGTTGTGGGCTTTGCTTCAGTCAGCCTTCTCGGAGCAGAAGGGCTGCTACCTTAGCATTTTTAATCAAAAGGTATTTTCTGTGGTAATTTCCTTTGGTTCTGTGCTAAAGTTCCATTTCTGCCTGTGGATATTTTGTTAATTTTGCAGTTGTTTGCTTGTTTTACTTCCCAAAGGAGTTAGGAGAAAGTTTTTCTCCTACTTTCTTGTTTTCTACCACCTGTCAGCCAAGGACATGTAGCCTAGAGGACTGTACTAGAATAACTAAAATTAATACTTAATTTAAATATAAGATGCATTCTTTTTATTCTCGAGATCTGTTCATGAGTCCCTTTTCATTTACACCAGCAAAAGAGGGAACAGGACATTTCTGTGGGCTGCTGTTATGCACTGGCTGTTGAACACAGAGCTGCTGACCTCCATTTTCTCCCCTTGGGAAGGTGGAGAAAAGGAAAAATCCCAGAGAAGAGATGCTGGGGACTAGGTAAGAGAGAGGGACGAAACTGGGAATATCAAGAGTGGAAGCACTAAGAAAGGAGAAAAAACAACCTGAACAGAAGACTGTGTCAGGAATAGAGGCCAAAAACTGTTGGCTTATGTCTCAGACTGGAGCCGGAGGGGTGAGTGGTGGCAGATAGGGAGGGATGAGAGACCCAGGACAGCTCAGGATGAGAATGAGGGACTGCAGAGTGTCTCTGAAAGAGGTCAGACAGCTGCTTAACCCTTCAGCTTGAGAACGTGATCCCAAGTTTAGCACATTAATTATGTGCTAAAGCTGCTGCCAAAGCACTGGGGTTGCATCACCTTCCTCCACAGAGAGTGACAATTGCCCCCACGCCATGGCAGCCCCATGCAAGGATGTCCCCGGGCCACTGAGCTTCAAGAAGAGTCAGAGCCCTTTTACCTTTGGGAAGCTCAGTGTTCTCTTTCTTTCCATACTGTGGTGGCTTTTGTTTTTCAGAAGCTACTATGTTCTGTGGATGTCACCAAGCCTGAGTTCTCTTGCGGTAGGACACTTTAGCTCTTGCCCTTGAAGGAATTTGGCCTGAGCATCAAAGACTATCAGGCAGCCTTGTTTTTGTTCTTCTCTTCATCTATCAAGGACTTCTTGCATGGCGATTGTTTATGTACCCACTTCCTACTAGCAGGGAGATGGCAAAAACAGGGACAGGAACCTCATGTGGTAAGGTCTGGCCAGTGGCTGGTAGGCAGTTCTGGCCTCACATCCGTGCTCCTTCTGCCCAGCAGTGGATGTTGGATTGCTGTCTAAAGGGAATTTCTGGTCTCTATCAATTATTATCAACCTCCATCTGACCACACCCTGCCCCCCAGCTACCCACAGTTGGAAGACTGTGTGCCCACTCTCCACCCATCTTAGAGACTCTGGATCATATAACCCAAGAGAAAAACTATGCTTATACTTTAATTTGAAAAGGTCTTCACATTTCTTTCACCTTGAATTTTTCTACTGTAAGTGAAGGTTCATTTTTATTCATTTTGTTCATCTCAATCTGAAGAGCACCTGAGGGATTTAGGATCAAGATGGCCTTGCAATCCACGTACGTAGGTTTGTGGATTTTGATTATTGTGAGAAAAAAATCTTTTTCTATTCTAAAGAGAAATGAATCAGAAAAATTTCAAAATAAGGCAATTGGAGGGGAAAATGATAATAGGAGGATAACAATGGTTAATACATTGTGTATTGTTACATTTAGAATAGTTTCTCAGAGAGCAAGATATCAAAATTTAATTGTCCAAAAATATTAGCACAAACCTTTCTTTTCAATGAACTAACAGAAAACAGAAACTAGAAGTATAACTATCTTAACTAATACACACACACATAATATATATATAAAATATATGTATATATATATGTATATATATATAATTTTCTTAGCTTTTCCCTTCCTTCATTTCTCCATTCCCCCAACCCAGTTTCTCTTTCCTTTTGAAGTTACTTTCCATTTTACAATGTCTATTGCACATTTTGGATCTTACTCTTTCAAATTATCATACCAAGGAGAGAATATGGTGTTTACACGTGTGTATCTGGTTTATTTCGTTTGAGTATGGCCTCAAGTGGCATCCATGTGCCTATAAAAGTCTCCAGCTCACTCTTCTTTATGGCCCAATAGTACTCCACTGTATAAAAATGTCACATCTTTTCTACCCATTCCTCAGTTGATGGGCATTTGAGTTATTTCCAAGATCTAGCCATTACAAAGTGTGCTGCTGTAAACATGTGTGCACTATAGTAGGATGTTTTTAATTCTTCTGGGAAGATACCTAGCAGGGGAATAGCTGGGTGAAATTAGACTTTTAACCCTAGATTTTGAGGAATCTTCGCACTGATTTCCACAGTGGCTGCACCAGTCCACACTCCCACCAATAATGGAGAAGGATCCCTGTCCCTCTCCCCACCCCCGCAGCCTCTCAAGCATTTCTTCCTAGTGGATTTCTTGATGTAGCCATTCTTTTTGTGGTGAGATGGAATCTCAGTGCAGTTTTGATTCGCGTCTCTTGAATGACTGGTGATGAATATTTTTTCATATATTTATTTGCTGTTTCTCACAATCCCAGGAATCAACTTAGGAGTATTGTTTCCCTTTCAATTCCATTAATGAGTTTGAGAAGTAGTGATGTTAAATTTTCTCTAAATTTCTTATAGAATTCAACTGTGAATCTGTCAAGGCATGGGGTTTTCTTTGAGGGTAGATTTTTCATTTCAATTTCAGTGATTAATATTAGTTTACTTAGAGTTTTGATATTTTCTAGATTTAACTTTGGTAACTCATATGTATCTTGGGACCTGCCTATTTCTTGTGCATTTTCCAACTTATTAGAAAACAAGTTTTCAAAGAGGGTACAGATGACCTTCTGGATTTCTTCTAGGTCCATTGTGATCTTACCCTTTTCACTCCAAACTTCATGGATCTGAGTCTTTTCTTTTTTTCATGAGGTTGGCTAAGGGTTGGTTAATTTGATTTAATTTTTCAAAGAACCAACTCTTCAATTCATTGATTTTCGTACTGTTTTTCAGTCTTGTAGGCAGTAATTTCTGCTCTGATCTTTATCACTTCCTCCCTCAGATGAGCTTTTGGCCTAGCTTGCTCTTCCTTTCCTAGAAGCTTGAGGTTCACCATTAAGTTGTCTATTCACAGTTGCCTTGTTTGCCTGGTGGGGAATTCTCTCCCTCTCAGAACTGCTTTCATTGTGTCCCATAAGTTCAGGTATGTTGTAATGCCACTACCATTAATTGTAGAAACTGTCTAATTTCTTCTTTAATTCCATCCATGAACCACTGGCTGCTTAGGAGGGTGCTATTTCTTGATGTGTTTATGAAGTCCTGGTGGTTTCTTCTTCTATTCCAACTTCACTGCACTAAGGCCTGACAGTATGCGTGGGGCATTTTCAGTTCCTTGGCACTCACTTAAGCATATTCTGTGTACTCTCTTTTTGGAGAATGTCCTTGTGCAGCTGAGCAGAATGTGTGGTCTGAGGTTGTGAGATGGAACACATGTAGATGGCTACTAATCCATTGATTCGAAAGTTTGATTCAGTTCTAATATTTCATTGTTAACTTTTTGTCTATTTGGTTTGTCTTTTTGTGATGCTGGGGTATTGAGATCCCCCAATACACTTATATTAGTGCTTTTTTGATTTTTCATGTCTGTTAATATTTGTTTTATATAATTGGGTGCACTAGTATTTGTTGCATATATATTTGTGACTGTTATCTCTTCCTCTTGAATTGTTCCCTTTATAAGGATATAGTTAGTGACCTTCTTTGTCTCTCTTAGTAGGTCTTGGCTTGAAATCTGCTTTGTCTGCAACTAGAATAACTACCCCTGCTCTTTTCTGTTTCCTATCACACAGAGTATTTTTTCTATCCTTTCACTTTCAGTTTGTGACTTTCTTTTGAATTAAATGTGTTTCTTGTGCGCAACATATTATTGAATCTTGCTGCCTGGTCCGTTCTGCCAGTCTGTTTTTTGTTCTGTTTTGTTTTGTTTTTGGATTGGTGAATTGAGGCCATTAACATTGATGATTACAGCAGATATGTATTGAGTTACGCTTGTCATGTTATTTTTCTGTTGTTGGCTTCGCTCTTTCTTGAGAGCTGCTCAAGCTGGAAATTGATCATATGTGAGAGGACAGGATGAGACCTCATTGCCTAAAGCAGTCCAGCTAGATCAGTCTTAAGAAAAATATCCTGCCTGGACATTGTTGGCTATTAGTTCCTAGGCAACGTTGTGTCTTGTAACTTTGCAAAGGTGTAAATAAACACCCCTCCTGTAGAGCTGGGGTCTTCTCACCAGCCAAGCGGATGGACTTCCACCTGAAGCTCTTGACTTCTTGCCTTAACTTTTCTTCATTCCTGCCTGCCGCCCTTTCTCCCTGAGGTACAGTGGCTCACATCAAGACCAAAGGATTCCTACACCACCTTTTCCACCCTCTTCCCTCTGTATAATTGTTTGCTTTGACAGTTTGATTCCTTCTGTTGGGATTCAGAGAGTTGTATTTTTGTTGCGTCTTTCCAAAAATGCCCTCAAAATATTTTGGAGAGCTGCTTTGGTGGTCATAAATGTGCTCAGTTGTTCTTTGTCATGGAAATATCTTATTTATCCATTTTTGAAAGATAGTTTGTAGGGTACATCAATCTGGGTTAAAAGTTGTTCTCCTTTAGAATTTTAAATACTTTACTCCAAAATTTCCTTGACTTGAGGATTTGTGCTAAGAAGTCAGCTGTGATTCTGATGGGCTTTCCATTATAGGTGATTTGTTCCTTTTCCCTAGCAGCTTTTGTGATTCTGTTTTTGGGTTGAAGTTCTGAAATCTTGACTGTGATTTGCTTGGCTGCAGATATTTTAATCATGGCTTATTGGAGTCCTGTGTCCCTCACTTACTGTCTGTCAACTTCTTTTTCTCTTCCAAGGAAGCTTTCTTCCATGATGCCTGTGAACAGTTGTTTAATGTATCATTTGTGTTGCCTCCTGCTTTTCCTTTGACTTCAATCAATCTTAAGTTGTTCTTCTTTGCATCATCTAGCGGCTGCCATATGGCTTTCTCATGGTTCCTTGTTATTTTTCTAAGAAATCTTTCTTTTCATGATCTCTAATGCAAGCCTGTCTTCTGTTTCTGAGATCCTATTCTCATGCTGGCTTAATGTGCTGTAGATACTTTCAACGCAATCCTCATTCTTCTCCTGGATATCTGCTTGAATCTGCCCGTGGATTCCGTTTCTTCCCTAAGCTGAGCACTCATGGCCGCCATAATTTCCTTAAACGCTTCTATTTGTGTGTGTGTTTGCACTCTAGAGTCATTCAGCAGGGTTTTCATTGAGGACACCGTCTCTGTAGTTACCTGTGAAATTCTTTTTGATCTGATGTTTTTCTATACCTCATTGAGTTGATGTGCTGTTACCACTTCAGAAAGGCTGAATGGGTAGCTTTCAGATTTTTTTACCTCCTTATGCCCTGGTGTTTGCCTTTGGTGAACTGGATGTCTGGGATTGCATCTTCTTTAAATGTCCTCTCATTTTCTTTTCTTTTTTTATTTCAATTCCTGAAGTGATGCTTGTAAATTGCCTATGGTGGGTTGCTTTGTGGCCAGTATTTAGAACCCTTAGGAAATGACCACTTCTCCGAGGTATCCTCCAGGTTTGGATTTTGAGTGTGTTGTAAGATTCTAACTGTTCAATCTGTTGGAGATGAAAAGGTGCCACCTGTTTGGCCTAGTCCCTGGTTCTTTGGCATTGTGCGACAGTGTTTTCTGTGACCCCTAGTGAGAAAATTAGTTTTGAATCCAGATGCAAAGGAAGCCCAAGCCTGGGATCCTAGGACAGGCTGTACCACGCAGGACTGTCCTCTGAACTCTTAATTGCATCCTAACTACACACTCTTACCTAGAGGCTCTTTGCCAGCAGGAAGTAGTTACGGCAAATGGAGGGCACGCTTGTCGTTAAGATAAATATTTGTGTGGATGCTTTGTCTTTCAAGATACCATCTGCTAAGTGTAAATACAGCTATTTTGCTAGGCTTTAATCACTTCTTCATTCTCTTGTAGGATCTTTGGAGGCATATTATGTACATTAGGGAGGCCCAAGTCGTGTATTTCCACTGAATTAATCTGCTAAAGGAAAAAGTATTAATTATGCAGCTCCTTTTCAGACTCAGACAAGAATAGAAATCTCAGCATTAAAAAAACTGCAACCTGCGTAGCAAACTGTTGAGTACTGATAGGAGATTTCAGCGCGTAGTAGCAGTAAAATCACTGGTGGAAGAACACATTCTTCCGTAGACTGAGCGGCCTGGCTCCTCTGCTGTGTAGCCGGGGGACTTGTCTTCTGTTTCGGGGAGATTTGTGTTGATTCCTTCTTCGGCTCCTTCTGGTCTGATATTGTCTACAGATAAGAAGCAGGCACTCAGCCTGTGACTTCCGGGGGGGCTGCCCAGCCACATTAGGGAGCAGGCGCTCACATTTGGATCAGACCATAAGCACAGGAGTGCCGTGGGATGGACACAAACTTTGCAGTTCAAGGGACTTGAGCTTGTACCCTGACCCTGCCACATACTAACTGTGTAATCTTGAGACGACTCCTTGCTTTTTCTTTCCTGATGTTTCATGTACATGGAAAAAGGGATAACCTTTTTCAACCTCATGTAGTTGTTTTGAGGATTAAAAGAGATAATGTATCTGTTTGAGGTACTCACTTAACACAGCACATGACACATAGTGGGTTCCAGTAAAAGTTAGTTCCTTTACCACTTCCTTAAAATTGAAATCACTTTTTTAAGAGTTTCACAAACTTTAAAGTTAATGCTCCCTCTACCTTCACCCTCACTGCACAAGAATTTCTATCTCTTTTTTTTTTCTTTTTTTGAGGCGCATTTATATTAACAAAGTCACATTTAGTACTACTCTTTTCAGTGTCTCCTGTGACATCGCTTTCTTTTGCATGTGTTATAAAAATTCATAGTAAGTGCTGATTTCCCTTTCCGTTGGTAGCTGTAATTGCTGCTCTAATATAAAGGCCTGATTGCATGAACAAATGCAGCTGTGTCACTCTCGGTCGGTGTGGCCTCGGTGTGCTGCGGGTGTCCAAGCACGCTGAACACCAGGTGCTTACAGTGTTTGGGAGGAAGTTTCCCTTACCGCAACCCCACAGGCAGTATTTAACCATCTCAAACTCTGAATTTGAGGTTAGTCTGGAAATGAAAAGCCATTTGGGTTTACCACAGCAGAGAAGCAAGAGGATAGGCGCATATAAAGCAACCCACTTAGAGCTAGAGCCAGACCTGGGGGGCCTCATGGGGAACAGGGAGCTAGGTGGGAGTCGGATTGATGTGTCATCTGATCCAGCCAGATCCAGCTGGTTTTGTGTGATGGGAACACACCTATCTACATATATTTGCACACAAATTTATAAACGTGCTATTTATGTTTCTCAAGTTCTGCTCTATCAATATCAGTGACTATGTGTTTCTGGGTCTACTCTTCAGAATCTCATCTTTTCTCTTCTGGACCTTTCCATAATCTCTGCTTGGATTTCCTAATCTTTAGTTTCTTCTGTCCCCAATTCAATTCTATCTTCTATCTCCAGTTCCTACATTAAGTTCTATCAGAGCAATTTTTAAAATGTGAACTCTTCTTAAACTTCCCTGTGTAGGTACTAGCTTGTGTAAGACCCATCCACCGCTAGCATTGAAATCCACTGTGGATTCTGATACCCACAATGACTGATTTCCACTCTTTCATTTCCTTTTGAGCTTCTTTCCTCCTTACATGCATCCAGGAATGACGGGAGAGTGACAGCAAATCTTCGTCACACCCTTGTGCAGCTCTTTCGCTTCTCAGCTTCTCTGTAAATCACTCCCTTGGCTTTGCAAAGCTTAAAAGTCTAAATTTTAGATTTCATTCTGCTGTTCCACTGCTCGGTAACTACAAGAAAAGTACTTAAAGGAAAACACAAGCTAACATTCTTAGAGAAGACTTCGCATGTCTGTCTCACTTAGTCCAATTAATATCCCTGAGGTAGAGGCATTTACCCATTCTTCTTTTTCTTTTTTAGGATGAAGAAACTGAGGATCTGAGAAGTTAAGTAACTTGCACAGAGAGAACAAACAGAAAAGCCAGAGTCAAATGCAACTCTGATTCCACAGTCTGTGCACATTCTGGTGTTCTCTGCAAGCCTCAGTTTCCCCATCTGAAACCTCAGAAGATGTAGGGAATGGTGCCTGCGCACGCGCTTTGCTGGCTGCTCTGCGTCTCCCAGCTGGGGGAGCGCAGTTGCACTGGGCGTTCCCAGATATGAGGCTTCTGCAGAACACGCGCTGGCCGCAGTAGTGTTAGCAGTGCTGAGCCACATGCTCCTGCCTCGACTATGACCTGGACCCTTCTCTTTGGGACTCTTTACTGTATGCCAGAAAATGCCCTGAACGTACTGCACAGACATTATCTCATTTAGCACTTTATAAAAAGCTGTGGGGTGAAAGCCATTTATTCATTTTACAGGTAAAAACACCCTTGAGGAATAGAATATGTAGCACGCATCACTAGGTCTTACAAGGAATTTAACCTAGGAAGTCCCAGGCCATATATCCTTCCCTCTGCCCCAACCACAGCACTGAACCCTGCAGATGTGTCACTGTTCTGCAAGGGCCAGGTTTCCTTTCTCCAACTCCTGTAGGTTGGTGTGTGGTCTCTGTCACCTCTCTCCAATGCTGTGTGCATTTCAGCTTTGAGCTGTCACAAGAGAAGTGACCCAAATGCCAGCATTCACTCCTGGTTTTGCAATTTAACCGCATTGTGGTTGTCCCTCAGCCTCCATAAGTGCTTCCACATCTGTAAGATGAGTATAATACCGCCTAGTTATAATGAGGAGACCATTTTAACAAGCAAGATGGGTAAGACAGGTGTAACATCACCTATTAACTACGAATAGCACTAGTTGGGACCTGAGAGAGAGAGGTTCTCTGGAAACCTTCACCTTAGCTCCAAATGCAGTAACCAAATAGCATAGCACAGTCTATGTGGCTTAAAAACATTTACTTCTCGCCATTCCGGAAGCTGGAATCAGATCAGGGAGCAGCACCGCTGGGTTCTGGTGAGGGCCCCTTCCCACCGCACACACAGGGCCTCCTGACTGCGTCCTCATGTGACCTGTCCTTGGTGTGTGAAAGTGGAGTAAGAAAGAGCGCTGATACCTCGCAGTGAAACTAATCTTATTCAGAGAACCTTCCCTCAAGATCTCATCTTAGCCTCGGTATTTCTCAGCGAACTCATTTTCAAACACCTTAGGAGTTACAGCTCAATATGCAAATTTGGTTGAGGGAACAAACTTTCAGCCCATACCAACTTTTAACATGATAATATGACCTCAGTTTCAGTACTGCCCAGGGGCAGCTCTTCATTTTTTAATAGGGCTTCATGGCATCCAGAAAAGAACAGAGACCCCATCTCAGGCCCGAAGAGTCACCACTTGAGGCCCTGGGAGCAGTAGGCATTCTTTGTCTTACGACAGCAACTCAATACGGTTGGAGAATTCTGTCTGCATCAACTTTTATTACTCCTTATCAACAATCACAATTTTTGAGAAGAGCAAGCCAAGGATAACATTCAAAAGAACTTGCTGAAAGGCTTCCCAGGGAGAAGACAAGAGGCACCCCAGCTGCTATCTGTGTCCTCTTTGTTTATCACAATAAAAACAAAAAAACAGAAAAGCAAACAAAAGCCCTGAGAACCATTTTCCAGGATGGGAATGTGATCCTCTCTAGCTTGAGCCTCTGCGCACAGAAGACACCCCCGGAGCATGGGACTGAAGTGCTGTCGCTCGTTCTGTTTCATGGGTAGTTTTCTTTTTTTTTTTTTTTTTTTGGAGGAACCGGGAATTGAACTCAGGCCCTTGTGCTTGCCAGACAAGCACTTACTCTACTGAGCTATCTCCCTGGCCACCCCCCTGTTTTAGGTTTGTTGTTTTTTTTTTTTTTTTTTAGAGACAATAATTTATTTAAAACAAAGCCTATAGTTTGGTGGAAAGATACGTAAGCTGAACATCAAGCAGGAAAGACCATCCTGTGAGTTGCCTGTGAACGAAGACAGGGAGTTAAAGGGTTTGAAATGCTGTCCCAGGGGGCATAGGCCCAGTAGCTACTGCGATCTTTAGTGGCAGGATGCAGGCGTGAGCTTGGAGGCTGCTTGCAGGGCTGGCAGGTCAGGAGTCCCAGCAGGGGTGACAGTGGAGCTGAGTTCTGAAGCTGAGTTCTGGCCTCCTCACAACTTGGGTCTTTCACGAGGAGGATCTAGATCCAGGCCTCTATTCAGACTGACAGGAGACTTGGAAGCCTATCTCAGTTCTGCCTCTCTCCTCCCTCTTTTCCTAATCCTCTTCCCTTTCTCCTCCTCTTCTTGCCCAGGGGCTATCTGTTGGAATAAAAGGAGAGAGTGTATTTTGGGAGGGACTGGGGGACTGAGTTAATGAACTACACCAGGGAAAACAGCGCAGGAAGGAAATTCTGATTCTGGTTTTCCTTCTGCCTAGACTCCACAGGCAGCGAGGTGCTGTGCTGCCAGCCAGAGCGCTCCTCTCTCAGCTCTGTCCCTGAAGGCCAGCCTGTCCCTTACCTTTCTGCAGCCCAGGTCCCCAGCCTGGGTGGTAGACGTGGAACCTCACAGCATTGCCATTATAACCAGTCAGACCCAGAAGGTGAACATAGCCGGACAGCCATGAGAAACTATGTTAGTATTAATTATAACATCAACAACTGCTTACCGAGTTCTGTTCCAAGCACTTGTGCATGTATCAACGTTTTATGTTTCAGAATACTTTTTGGAGACAAGTACTGTTCCTACTTTTCAGAATTTGAAATCAAAGCATAGAAAGACTGGCGTGCTCCAGTGGGTCTGGGATCTGAATCAGAGCGTTCCAGCTCTGGAATCTGCTCTGCACCTCTCTCCTGTAAGTGTTGCCAAAACACTCAAGGAGAAAGATAGATGGCTCCTAGAAGAGCAGACACGAGGGTCCTCACCTCCTCGGCTTTCGTTTGTGCGTGGCCCTGCCCACTCCCCTGGGAGCCAGCGGCCTCCATGCAGCCCGCCTTGTTTGCCGCATTGCTAGGATCTGCCCCACCTCCAAGGTCCTAAACTCTCTGAGGCGGAGTACACCTCCTCCCTGGTGACTGCCCCAGGCACCCTGGGCAGCAACCTCTGCCCTGGTGACAAATGTCCCTTCCTACCCGTATGTTCTCCATCCCCAAGTCTTGTCAATTCTTCCATTCAAGTGTGTCACGCCTTTGTTCCCAGGGCCACCCTCACGCCGCCTGGCTGACCGTGTGCTACGAGACCCACACCCTCCTGCTTAGTCTCCCTGCTTGTGTTCAGTGGGCCCCACCCCTGGCCTTTGCCCGCCACTGACTATCTTGTTTGGAAAGATTCATGGCAACCGACTGCCTGACCAACTCTGGTCTCTTGGGCTGTTGTGATCTGTCATGATCAGACCTCGCCAGCCCGAATGCCCCGTTACTCCCTTGCATAATGCCGGGAGCTCCAGGGCACACAGCTCCACACCCTTGATCTCTCTGACTCGTGGTGTTTTGCCCGACCCATTCCACCCCCTAAAAGGACCTTCCAGGTCCTCCCTTGCCGTCTTCATGTGTACCTCGTAAATCTTAAGCCCCTTGGTAGGGGCTTCAACTGCAAAGCCCTCATATTTGCATCTGAGGAACACACTCTTCTCCTCTGAGCTGCTCCAGCACTGTCCTGGGTCACTCTCCATCTGAGAATAAACACGCCTCTGTGTTTGAGGGGTTTGCAGCCCAGACACCTGTGTCGGTACCTCCTTCTCCCTCACTACCACCCCAATAGCTCTTACCACCCCAGTAGCTCTCAACAGCCTGGATCCATCTTTTTTAATTTTTTATTGCATTCTTCCTCCATGTCCTTATTTTCTAGCTACTTCAAGGAAGACCGGGGAAGGTGGGATTTAATAGCAGGAGCCATAGAACAAACATCTGAGTTTAAATTCTGCCTTGCCCACCCAAACCACCTAACCTGTGAGATGTAGTAGTACTAGCACTCCTGCTGTGGCTGTTACGAGGATTAGATCAGCTGAGGCACCCAAAGCTCTCAAAATAGTACAGGCGAGGCGTAAAGGAGGTGACAAGTAAGTGGCCTGGAGACTGTGAAGTGGCCTTAGCCTTTAGAGAGGAGCTTCTGTGGCCACAGACGAAGAAGCCAAACCCTCCGCCAGGCCAGGCCGCATAATGCCTGATGGTAACTCTGTGAAGTGCCTGGGAGAGACCCAGCAGATTTTCCTGTGGGAGCCCTCCGCAGCCTGGCTCTGTGTCCCGGGACCTTGGGGCCATGCCCTGCTCCGGAGGCGGGTGACTCAGCGCTGCTGCTCAGCAGTGGCGACAGACTCAGGAACGGCTGGGCTGAGGCCATGAACCCCTTGTCACCAGTGCCCTGCCATACATTTCCAGTCACACTCCCTCCCCCGGCCAGGCTTCTGGGGACAGCGGGGCCCTCAAGGGAGTTGTGTGGCTGCACCACACCTGCTCACCCTGGGAGCACACAGCCTGTCTTCACCACCACTCATCACCTATGCCCTCCCACAGCCCTAGGGGAGCTCTGCTCCTGTGAGCTTCCCCGGATCCTCCTTCCCAGTGAGTGAGGAGATTCTGTGGTGGCCGGCTGTCCAGCACATGGCCACCAGTACCTGTGGTGCTGAAGGAACTTCCCACGTGGGGACCTGGGGCTCGGGGCAGCCCTTTGCTCTGCACATGTGCAGACCGTTTTGACAAGCAGGATAGTTGGCAGTTTGAGGTCAGAACTGGCATCTAGGGATTGGCTCCCAGGGTCTTGTGCTTTTCAGGAAACACTGGAAAAGTGGAGTAATGAACCCGCTTGTGCATGATATGAGGAACTGGCAGAATTGGGTACAGGGAAGTGAGCCCCAGACACAGCTCAGCACAGCCTGCTCTCACCCACTTCATGCGGAGGCCTAGTCTTACCTCCATGTCCTTTCTGGGGTCAGTCACCTTCCCTACCGCTTCCCCAGGAAACTTTGGGGCCCAAGTGAAACTAATCTCCTAGGGAAGGCTGGTGTGGTGCTCCCAGTATTGTTGATTAGACAAGATGACACGCAGCCAGCCCTCGGAATGCGTCTGGTACCCAGCAGGCAGCACGGTTCTCCGCAGTGGCAGTGCCTACTGTCTATGTGACTCATGGACTGTGTCTGTTACGCCAAGTTTCAGGTGCGTCAGCATCACTTAGGAAGTTCTGTGAACAAGACACTCTAACTTGGTAAGTCTGAGAGGGAGTTAGGGCTATTTCTAAAGTTTGCTAAGGCAATTTTGATGTGTGTTTGAGTTTGAGAATCACCAATCCCCGTCGGCCATAGTTTGCCTACCGTGAATGTGACTCCAGCTCTTTCACATGACTTCTTTGCCTGCCTAAAGGCATCTTTGTAGATGAGCTGACCATTCCCTCTGGGGATTCCTGGTTCCCTGTTTACCCCTCTTAGTGAACCAAGACATTGTGTGAGAGAAGGGTGAGGTGGAAGAGCGTGAGGACCAGACACAGCATTAGACATTAGAAACCTGTGTCCCAAATCCAGGTCTGTCATTTCCAGGCTATGTGACCTTTAGCAAGTTAGTTAATTCCTTCAAATCAAGCTCCAAGACCACTGTTTTCAAACTGCTTGTTAAAAATTTTGTCTAAGCCCAAACTTGCAATCAGTACACAGCATCCTTCACAAGCCCTCTTCTCTCCCATCCTGTTTCCCAGGGCCCCAGACATCAGGTCTGAGATCCTCTGTGACTTGGTCAGTTCTTCACCCCAGCATCTCCAGATCTGTCCCCTTCCTTGCCATCCCTGGCACCTCCGCTGGAAGTGAGACTCCTTTTAACTTCCTGCGGGCTCTCTCTCATCTAGCTCCTTTCCAGGCCTTGGGTGGCTCCAGTTCAGCCTCTGTCTGGACATCTCAAGCTGGCCTTCAGACCTGTACCACCTCCATTACCCACAATCCCCTGCAACGCCCCCCCCCCAGCTCGGCCTTTGCACACCCTAAATTGTGTCTGTAGCCGGTGACTCACACTTGTTAATATGACTATTTGAGGAAAAAAAAAAAGTTTCCAAGGAAAATTGCTGGAGGCTGGTGTTCTAAGAAGATGCCAAGCAAGCAGGGTTTTCTCCAGGCCACAGAACTGAATTGATCCGATCTGATTCATCTTGTTGATTTCTCTCGGCAGTTGGCCTTATTTGAGATAAACACTGCAGGAGACTTGGTTTTTACCTAAAATTATGTTGCTTTTGGGCTCAAAAGTTTGGATATAGCACCGAATCTCTGTTTAAACTGTCTTTGGAGCAAAGAAAAATCACGGAACATATTCCCAATGATTTGTTTCACGCAAACCCAGAAAAGGCACAATGAAAATGAGGGATACAGGAATTGTGGAAGACAAAATCCACTTGGGTGTCCAGTGCAGGCCGCTAGAGACTTCACCGTGGGCAGAGGCCCCAGCCTGCAAGCTTAGCTGCCTTTGCCAAGCATTCCAGGCAAGGATGGCCATTCAGGGCATTCTGAAAGAAAGCCACACTCCTGGTGCTTGCCCCTCTTCCCTTTACTGCTAGCATGAATAGCTCAAGGCTTTGGCGCAGACACGTAGACGTGGCCGGGCCTCTCTTGTAAAGTGGATCAAGGCAGTGAAAGCTTCACCGGGGCATTTAGGTCTCTGCTGCTGGTGGTGAGTCAGTCATTGTTGGCAGGACCTCTGCAGCTCTCCTGGTCCTACTTACGTGCTCTGGCTCAGTTTCTCCTCTGTGTGCTTCCTATACCTCACTGCCCTGGTCCTTGTCAAGCAGAATTAAACGTCAGCAGTGCCACTGCACTGTTAGGTCACATGCATCTTCAGCCATGATTTTTCACCCATCAGGCAGGCTAGGAGGCACCTGGCCATGGCAAAAGCGTGGTGAGTTCAGTCCATAGGGTGAGACCCATGGCTCACTGGCTAAGAGCTATGGCTCTGCCCAAAGCCCTGCCTGAAGGGCCAGCCCTGGGCTATGGAAACAAGCAAGGCTCAGAAGATCCCAAGACATGAGTACTGGAAGGCAGTCCAGGCCGACTGACATTTGCTTTTGGTTTCAGAGGAAAACTTCAAGTGGCTCTATCTCTACAAGCTGCACATGGTGAAGGCATTATAAGGACATCAGAGGATGTCTCTGCTGACAAGCTGGGGGAGGGGGGCTTATCTAAACTGTGACATTTAGTCAACCTCTTTTCTTCAGCTGAAAATATTATTCCTCTGTTTTTATTTTTTTTTTCCTCCTAAGTTAAGGGCTTCTGTAGGAAA
Source organism: Octodon degus (assembly GCF_000260255.1). Lineage (NCBI taxonomy): Eukaryota > Metazoa > Chordata > Mammalia > Rodentia > Octodontidae > Octodon > Octodon degus. Next base: position 13,301,584 of record NW_004524625.1, on the reverse strand, counting down.
ACAAATAAGTGATTACAAAACATGTCTCTTTTACTTGAAAGATGTTTTAAATCACTACAGAAACAGCCATGCCTCTGAGGATAATCCAGCTGTTCTTAATGTTATGACAAAGGAATACAAGTTCAGGGACATGAACTCGAGACGCTAGACATCCTAAAAGATACTGCGGCTCTAGTTTTCAGGCCTGAATTTTCTTTTCCCAGAAGAAATCTCCCACCAGTCTCTTTGAATTCTCTGTGTCCTTTAGCTTTTTGGAGCAATAAGGGGAACGCGTGTGGTTCCCAGGTCCCTTTCTGCATAGCCTGGTGTGAGGCCCGAGAGGAGCCAGCGTCACACTATGGGGCAATGCCACTGCCTCTCTTTGGTTTGAATTTTCATTCCCTATTTGGCCATGAAAAGTACTACATCTAAAGTTTCTCTCCATTTGAAATTAAGCTTTTCTGCAAGTATCACTGTCAGACACGCTCAGAGGCCCTATAATTTATATATGCTTTTCTTAGTATTTTTTTTTTAATTTAGAGCAAGGATAGGCTCAAAAATCATGTTTGGTTAATGAAACTTCAATTTCTTATGTTTTTCTCATCTATAATTCAGGCATTGCTCAGGCAGTGGGGTGGGGGGGGGGTTGGAAGCCTAGTCTTTTAAAATCCAATCTGTATTTCCTTTTCCTGACTTGGCCAATTAATCTGTTTCCTAAAAAAAAATGAGCAGTGCCCCTAGACGGTGACTGGAACAGAGACATTGTCAAGAGCTTTCAAGTAAGACTGATGTCCAAATCAAAGCCCTGTTACCAAACCGTTTCTAAGTCAAGGGCAGACCCACTCGAAGACAATGATCATCAACCTCCTGCACTTTATAATCATTTAAAACATTTTTTTTTAAATCCTGATGATAGATTCTGCCTATGGGTTATGGCCTGGCAATCAGAATTTTTAACAACTCTCCAAGTAGTACAAATATATAGCCAAACTTGAAGACTGTTGCTTAGGTAACAGAAATAGTGTCTTGGAAAGTGGACCTTGAGCTTCTTCTAAATATGCACTTTATCAAGAAGAAGACCCGGAGGAGGCTCCAGTGGCCCAACAAGGAGTGGCAGATGGGGCAGGGAATGGAGCTCGGCCAAGGGGGAAAGCGTGGTGAACACCATGGGGCCAAAGCTACACTCTCTCTTACCTACTGGCTGGCGATTACTTTGTGCACTGATCTGAACTTTCCAATTGGATTATTAACTCTCACTCCCTCTGAGTTCAAGAAGTCAGCACCCAAAGCTGTATGCTGTGGTGGGAGGACCTAAGGGGGCTGCTTCCCAGTCTCCAAGCTGTGGAGCGCAAGGCCACATGTCGGGCCTCCTGTGGTTTTCCTTTGGTCCAAGTATCCAGGCTTTCGCTGCGCATTAGAGCTGCTAGTGAGAATGGCTTGGCAGAGAAGGGTGGACGCAGGCCCTGGGTGCTGAGGCCTGCGATCTTGAGGTTGATACTAGATCCTTCAGAGTCAGAAGAAAGAAAGGGTCAGACTTCACAAGTCAGCACAAAAGCGGCCAAGAATGTGCTTGCCAAATGGCTGTGTGCATGATTCTCAGAACCCTGGTAATTTTACTGTGTGCCTGACCATAAAATTATATTTGTGGTCTTGGTCAAGGCAAGAATAAAGAATGCACACTTAATATTTATACGCCTACGGGCAGAGAGACTTTTCTCTCTTTGAAAGTCTTCCTTCTAAAGTTGAACACCACAAAGAGCAACCAGACTTGGTAGAAATTTGGTCAGAGATCAGGAATAGTCCTTACAGCTGAGGTACGAAATGGGAGCTGAGGTGCAGGTGGGAAATTGGGATTTGTTGGACACCTATTAGGTTTATATGAGTCATTTTGTAAAAGTTCCATCACTTAATCCTTACCAAACTGTATTTTATCCATAAAGATATTTTCAAAAACAAATAAGAGCCAGTATTTCATTGGCATCAAGTCCTTCCATGGCTTCCTAGAGCTTTTAGAATAAACAACTGAATCTTTAACACGGCCTCAAAAGTCTCGTGTGGGCTGACCCAGTACTGCCCATAGTTCTAGCTACACTGAGCATAGCAACTCCGGAGTAAGACTCGCTCCCATAAGGGAATGTATGCATCTTCTCCTTCTTCTTCTTCTTCTTCTTCTTCTTCTTCTTCTTCTTCTTCTTCTTCTTCTTCTTCTTCTTCTTCTTCTTCTTCTTCTTCTTCTAATGTTATTTATTTATTCATTTTTTTGTATTTTAGGGAAGGGTCTACATACTGTTCAGGGTCTCACTACTAGATCAGACTTGGAGTGATCCACCTGTTTACAGCCTCCCAAGATTACAGGCATGCCACCAGGCCCAGTCTCAATTGCTATCTCAGCACACCCCGGGGGCGGGGCTGGCACAGCAGGCCCAGGAATTGAACCCCTGGCCCCTACGTCTGCTTGCAAGCACTTTGAATCTGCTGAGCTATTTGACCAGCCCCTGCGTCTCCCTCTTCTGTAACACTATTCTTCCACCCCTAACCCCAAGCCCCTGTAACGTTCTACCTAGTAAGTTTCAGCTCTTCCTTCAGATCTGAATGCACTGGTCAAGATGTAGGCAGGAGACAGAAACCACACCACTTCTGTGAACAGAGGGGATGTAATACAATTGTGAAATAAGTGCAGAGTTGTTAACGAAGTGACAGAAAAAGCAGAAAACGCTAGCCAGGAGTTGGCAAACTACAGCTCATGGGCAAGTCTAGATCATAGCCTTTGTTTGGATGACTAGTGAGCCAACAATTGCAAGGGTTGCTAGAAAAAAACAAAGATGATAGCATGTGGCTTACACAGTTGAAATACCTACTGTCACACCCTCCATAGAAAACCTTGCAAGCCTCTATTACAGGGTATCATAGGGCGGGGGAGGACTTCCACTTCTATGATTGCCGGAACAAGAGCTGGAATTACTGACACATAGAAATGTACAGAAAGAGCTAGAACCCCAGTCCCGGACTTCTGAGATGATGGCAACAACTGGCTGTGCTGGAGGGATGGGATAAAGTTGGCTTTGCAAGTAGTAGTGAAGCCACCGACTGTCTTAAGCTGCTGCCAGCAGAAGGGCCACCTTGCGCCCAGTGAAGATGCACTGGTGCCATTCATGAGTGCAGGGAGTAGACAGGAAGGAGCAAAATCTTATCTACACCCCCCACTGGCCCCCAGCTTCCGTTCCTCCTTCTGTCTGCAAACAAAAGGGTGGCCACGGGGTGCCAGCCCCAACATCACAGCACAGATAGCTGTGATGATTTTATAGCAAAGGGATAATGACTCAATAACAAGCACAGCCTTCCCCAGCATCCTGATGGGATCAGCGCCCCCTCTGATGCCTTTATGGTACTAGGTATCTTTCAGTCTCGCTTACTGCAGTGAATCAAAGTAAAAATCCGGACTACGTGACGCCACAGCTCTGAGCACTCTTCAGCACTTAGTCATCACAGAAGGCCTTGGAAATACTCTTCATATCCCCACGTTACAGATGATAAAAGAAAGTCACAGACAAGTGAAACAAACCTGGACCGGAGACGGTCCTGTGCCAGGGTCCGCGGTCCCTGCGCCACCCTGCCTTCAGTTTCCATTCGCGTTTACCTCTGAGCCCTCTGAGCCCAGTGGCTCTCTCTCCCGTTAGATTTGGCTCCATAAGGACGGCGACCGGGTCGCCTGCTGCTGACCACGGGATCCCATGTGCCTGCCTCAAGGTCCGGCGCGTGGGAGGTGCTTGATAAATATGTGTTGAGTGGTCGCACACGTGGAGAAGGAGTGTGAGTCACAGGAGGGTTAAGACAACAGTTACCAGTCAGAGCCGAGAGATTCAGACGCAAGCCATGAGCCGGCAGACGAGCGCCTGGCCTGCTGGTGACACACGGGGTTGCTGAGGACGTGCTTGAGGCGTGAGAATTCATCGCTGTTCTCTGTAGCTTGAACAAATGATGATGTTTCTTTTGGTCCTCAAGTTTTCCGGAATACATAATGAGCTGTACTTTTCTATTCCCCAATCATGGTGCACGAGAAAAAAAAAAAAAAAAATCACTGTATTCTTTAAACCCTATCACCAAACCGAGGAGTCCGGGTCTTACCACATGCTGTCTCGGACATATAGTTAATGTCTGGTGAAAAGTTTGGCAAAAGGCTTAGCAGTAATGTGGATTTTCTTATGCATTACTGTTCAAGTATTTAGATGTCTCACAGTGAATTTACTAAAGAGATTTTATTTAGGGCTGGCCAGATATCTCAGCAGACGAAAGCGCATGCTTAGGCCGAGCGCAGGGGCAGTCCGATCCCCACCCCCAGGGCGCTCCGGGAGTGACTGGGCCTGGCGTGGTGGCGCGCATCTGTAATCTCAGCGCTGGGGAGGCTGAAAGCGGGGGGATCATTACGAGTCCGATCTGTAAGCCCTGTACTAAATACATTTTTTAAAAAGAAAATGTTATTCATTCATTTATTTATTTATTTTTGGTTTGGCTGGCGCAGCCCACGCTGAGGGTGGGACTGGCATGGCATGTGGTGCCGGGATCGAACCACGGTCCCCTGCAGCTGCGCAAGCTTGCCTGAGCAGGCGCTTTAGGCCGCTGAGCTATCGCGCTGGCCCCAAGAAAATGTTATTTAAAACACTGAAAAGTAAGTGTTAAAGTAAATTAGAGCGCAGTTCAGCAGCGTGCTACTTCAGGACAGCCTCCCTGCTCCTCACGTGTCCGCGTCTTACTCTTCGCTGCCTCTCCGATCTCACGTTATCTATAATCAGAATCGATACGTTTACGGTCTTCTGCACGCCGCATTTTCTTCTCTCTGCGTCCTTGGCGATCCTGTTTGCAGCGGAGTAGACCAGCAGCCAGCAGCCGTGTATCTGGGGCGCACGAGGCGATCTGGTTCGGAGCGGCATATTTGGCCTTTCTCTCCCACCATGTGATGCAAGAGTGGAAGTCCAGAAGAGTAAGAGGAAACGAGAGAAAGACGGAGTAATGACAGGTACCAGCATTCGTTCACTGAGTTCATCTCCTACCCAACCAGTAAGACCTGACCGCTCCATAGAGCCAGCTAGTTTCCAAGCGCACTAAGCTCACAGCCAACGCAATGGCGGTTTCTTGTGACTCCGTTTTAGAAGTTGCTGCGGATGTAGCAGCTCCAGAAATCCGTAGTAGCTGTGGCTGAGCACAGTGATGAGGTGGCTGGAGCCTTGGAGGAGGGAGAAAAGAAGACTGATCCCAAAGCTGTTTATATGGTAACTGTACTTCTTCTCCTGGATTGTTCACCTGGAGGAATTGTCGGAGCACCCACAGATGTCATGATCGTAGCTAGTGGAAGCAGGCGCTAGTTCTCTGCTGACTGACACAAAACCACGTTTAGTATCTGACAGCAGTTAGGGAACAGCAGTTAGGGAGGTGGGCGTTGGGGAGTGCGAAGGAGTGGCTGAGAATCCCCCAGAATCCTTCAGTTTCTCTTCTGGGGGCCAATAAGGCTGGCTTCTACTTCTGGAATGTGCCCCCCACCCCGCCTCCTCTGGCCTTGGAATGATGCGTGCTCACCGCCTGAGAAACAACTGCGGGGAGGGGCAGGCGACCGCTCCTGGTACTCTCAGCAGCTGTGGGGCGTCACATGATGACTCAAGCCTGAGGGCTGTTCCCTGAGGGCCGTGAGAACGGCGTGGGGCAGGGTCTGCCGGGTTGTGGAGGGGCACACCTCCAGCAGATTGTACCATTTTTTTTGTTTTGTTTTTGGTGTGTGTGTGTGTGTGTGTGTGCAGGGTCTCACTACACAGCCACATGAGTAGTGATCCTCCTGATTTCTGCCTCCCAAGTGCTGGGATTACAGGTGACTCCTTCGCCCGCGCACCTGGGGGCGGAGCCAGGGATCAAACCGTGGCTCCCATGCTTACCTAGACAAGCGCTTAGTCCGCTGAGCTATACCTCCGGCCCTGAACCATATTTTTAAAAAGTGCTTTGACCCTAGAAAGGAAAGGGGCATTCAGGAACACCTCACAAGTGGGGAACGTGGATGCTGCTTGCTGTGAACTGGAAGGGCCCCAGAGAGGAGATACAGTGATAGATGGATTGAGCTGTGGGTTAAATTGTTCTTTCTTTCTTTCTTTCTTCTTTCTTTCTTTCTTTCTTTCTTTCTTTCTTTCTTTCTTTCTTTCTTTCTTTCTTCCTATGTATTTAGTACTGGGTCTACAGGGTCTCATTACACAGATCGGCCTCGCGGTGGTCCTCCTGTTTTCAGCCTCCCAAGCACTGGGATTGCAGGAGTGCACCACCTCGCCCAGTCCCAGTCCCTGGCTCAGTGCACCTTAGAGGCGTGGCCTGCACGGCATAAGCTGTTCTTTATCTCAGGATGCTTTATTCTAAAACAATGGTTTGGTTTTAGCCTGAAAGAGAATGAAACAAAATAGAAGAACATAAGCGATTCTTCCATAACACCTTAGTATACTCGGTACTAATTTCTTCACTTTTATTAATTTGTTTAATTCTTGCAGTGCCATAAAGTACTATAATAGTCAGGGTTCTCCAGAGAAAGAATCAATAGCCTGTATTAGACTGATATGAAATTTATTATGATAACTGACTTGTGATCATTTTAGATCTAAGCTATAACATACTCTTTTAAATAAGAAATAACTTTAGGGCCAGCCACGTAGCTCAGTGGATTAAAGCGCCTCTTTAGGCAGACACAGGGGTCGGGGGTTTTGAGCCTCAGCCTGCCATGCCCCTGGGGCATGCTGAGAAGGCAACTGAGACTGGGCATAGTGGCATGCACCTGCAATCCCAGTGCCTGGTAGGCTGAAAGCAGGAAGGTCACTACGAGTCTGATCTGTGTAGTGAGACCCTGTAGACCCTATACTGAATATGTAAAGAAAAAAGTACTCCAGATAAAAACCACATACATGTATGTGTGTAAATATATACTTACCCCTATTTGCATATATATAAATGTATAAAAATTTTCCAAAGTGATGAAACCTGCCCTGGACTATTGATTACTCAGGAAAAATTTTCAGGCCAATTATAAATAATTCAAAGTTCTACATTTTTGTTCAAGCATTCTGAGAATCATTCTTACAAATTAGCAATTCTAAGGGGAAAAGGTTGAACCTTACTGTTCTTAACGTCCATCAACTCTATGCCAATGTATACAACGTTTTATTTCCAGTGGTCTTAGGTCGGATTGAAATGGGTGAAAACTGTAGATTTCCTCTTTTATTAACCTCAAAGAACATTGTTTCAGGATGAGGAATAAATATTTTGAGTGGCAACCGATTTTCCCAAAATAATTATGGAGACATTCAGAGATGGCTCAATAGGTGGGTGTGGGTTTTCTTATCTGGATTAGAGACAGCAAGATTTCTGTCTGGACTCTTTTAATTTTATTTTATTTTATTGTCTTGGCAGAACCAGAGATTGAATTCAGGCCCTTGCACTTGCCAGACAATTGCTTATGCTACTGAGCCATCTCCCCAGCCCCTGGACTCTCCTTGTTGAGGTCTGGAAGAGTTCGTCCCCATCAGCTGCCCTGGAGGAGGTCTGGTCAGGAGCTTGGACCATGCTGTGTTATTTAACCAATCACAGGCCTGAAAAACCTCATGACCCAAAGCAAAAATGTACAAAACAAGTGGCCAGAGGTCAGATGGAGCCCACTTGGTGAAACCTCAGGAATTGGCCTGAGGCCCTGGAGGGCAGAGAGATTGACTGAATTAGCAAAGTTTCTGAATTTTAAAATATTTAAATGAAAAATATGTATACTTTTAAGGTATAAAGTAGTTAAAAATAACTCCTCAAAATGAATTCCCTGGTTAGAGTACCTTATCTTCTTGAATAAAAGTACCCCATTTGGGCCAGCCAGATAGCTCAGCAGATTAAAGCACCTCCTTAGGCAGAGCACAGGGAGCAAAATACATCCCCAGTGTGCTGTGCTGGCCCTACCCCTGGGGCGCGCTGAGCCGGTGATTGAGACTGGGCGTGGTGGTGCACGCCTGTAATCCCAGCACTTGGGAGGCTGAAAACAGGAGGATCACTCCGAGTCTGGTCTGTGTAGTGAGACCCTGTAGACCCTGTACTAAATACATTTTTAAAAGTACCCCATTTGTGGGGCTGGGGAGATGGCTCAGTGGTCTAACGCAGCTACTTGGAACAAGCTTGACAAAGCACAGGGACCGCGGTTCAATCCCCCAGCACCACATGCCAGCCAGCCCCGCCCCCTGGTGGGCTGAGCTGGCCACATACACACACACACACACACACACACACACACACATAAATAAAATAAAATAAAATTTAAAAAATAAAAGTACCCCATTTGTAAGCAGCAATGTATAGCTGAACTGTGTGATCAACCTCCTTAAAGAGCTATTTCCTCATATGTGGGTCCGTCTGTGTGGTGTAGTGCTATCCAAAAATGGGAGTTCTGACTTTTTTTGTACCAGGGATTGAACTCGGGACCTTGCACTTGCCAGGAAGGCAGCTATGCCCCTGAGCTAACTTCTAGCCCTCTGGATGCTTCTGAAATCCTTTGCAGAAAGTCTGCTTACTCTTGTTTTCGGACACCATCCCAGCAGTTGGCTCTCTAACCTCTTTCTTAGTGGGCAGCGCATCAGAAGAGAGTAGCAGTGAAGATGCGTGTCACTCGCAGTCTGTGTCTGAGGAGCTCCAGGGTGCGTGTCCTGCGCTTCATTTTAACAGAGCATTCATTCATGTGCTATTTATGTAACAACATCTAGTCAGTGCCAAGTGCTGTGCTAAGTGCTATTGATTTTAAGCGAAGATAAGACATGTTTTCATAACCTGGAACAGATTACAAATAACATAAACAATTTTATTTTAATTTTTGATCCAAAATATTGAAGTTTCAGCACTGAGAGTGTGCTTATTACATTGGAAGCATAGGAATATTTATTTCTATAAAAATCTCATTGTGCAGCACATGATCTGTTGCCCAGAATTATTTTTAATTCCATAGTTGGAAGAACATTCATCAGGGAATCAGACTCACACTTAGAATGAATTTGAGGCCCTAATTAATGTATGATTCAATCCAAGTCCTTTCTTTTCCACTTCCCAAAGGGACCACGCTGACAAGTAAGTCCAATTTGACAGCCAAAAGGAAACAGAAGTTAACGAAAACCGTACTGCTAACCTTAAACATAATACTTTAGTATTCTTTTTTTTTTTTAATGTATCTAATACAGGGTCTCACTACACAGATCTGACTCATAGTGATCCTCCTGTTTTCAGCCTCTCATGCACTGGGATTACAGGTGTGCACCACCACGCCCAGTCTCAGTCACCATCTCAGTGCGACCTGGGGGTGGGCCCCGCATGGCACACTAGGGATCAAACCCCGGTCCAGGTGCTTTAATCTGCTGAGCTATCTGGCCGGCCCAGTAATACTTTACTATTCTATAACCTTCATGTACGTAGTTTTACATTAACAAAGTTGTACATTTTTTAATGTTAGGAACAGATCATGTTGTGACCCACTCAGCACTGTGTGTGTTCAGATTTAGCTGGTGTTCGTTGGCTTTGCCGTGTGAGCTATGTGCAGGCATTCTTCACACGTATTATCTCATGTAATCTTTCTGTTAATTCCATACAACTCTTGAATGTAGGTGTCACAATTTTTAGAAATTTAAGCTAGGTGACTTCAGTTACCTCGTCTGTGATTGCTCACCTTGTAAGAGGATTTGAACTCAGGACCTAAACTCCAATGGTATTGAATAGTGGGTGTACTAATGAGGTTTCTCACTGCTGGGAAAATTGCCAGATACCCACATCTCCAAGGAGAAGAGGGGAAAGCAGAGGACAGAAGAGCTGCAAAGAGAAAGGCGCCAGGGACCACATAGACCACCAGCTCCAGCCTCCGTGACCTACCCAGACACACCCAGAAATGTGCTTGACCACCTCTCTCGGGAAGCCCAAGCCAGTCTGGTCAATAGTCACATTTAGCTGTCACAGTGGGCTTCAGACACGCCAGGCACAGTCTCCCACTGGAGGTCAATGTCATCTCAGAATATCGTCTAGGTGTCGGCTTCCCTTTGTCATCTGTACTCGAGTGCAGATCAGGTTTTACATCTATACTGCAGTGTAACACCCAAAAAATGGATTTTATCTGAAAGAGCCAGAGTGTATTTTTCTTTATCCTTTGGTTATTTTTCCTTTGCTAGTCACATAGCTTGTGGTTAAATTATTTTCCTTAGACTTGCATACTAAAATAATTTGCCTTTGGCTAGAAGCCAAGCACAAACTATTTTCAATTCCATACAAAGCTGTTTTCAGAAGCAGCCCGAATGAAAGAATGTTGCCTTATGGTGGACATTCATGAGTTGTTTATTTGGAGTGATCCAGGCTATTATGTAGTCTCTTCAAACCTTACATCTTCTCAGAGCACTGACCCAAAAGCGCTCATCAGTTACTGTTCCCAGACTTGCACATTGTCCTCTTATGTTGAGTTTGAAACTTTAATGAGGCTGTTTAATTTTCCACTCCTCTATGTGTTTCAGTTTTATAAAATTCTTAGTTTCTTTAGACGGAATGAAAGAACGCCTGAACTAAATAAAACGAGTGCTGATTTTGTTTCAGGAATAATGGTAAGTACTTTCTCTGTGTTATTGCAGTTAAGACCTCCAACCTCTAGTTCTTCCAACATAATAGATGAATTGAAGCTTAAAGCAATAATTTGTCCAAGGTTGCTCAGCTGTAACGAATGCCAAATCCAGGACTCACGACAAAATCAGCCTGGCTCCAGAGCTTTTGCTCTTTGTCTTGTCTTCTAATAGACTTTTATGTGGGGCTATTTTAGATTTATAGAAATGTCGTCCACATAGTACGGACAATCCATGTGTATTACATACATGAATACTACTACACGTGAATATACGTATCTTGCCTCATTTCTCCACACTGTTAGCATTCCATGGTGCATTTGCCAAAACCCACGAAGCGATGTTACATTACTACCGATAAACACTAGACTTTATGTGGATTTCACCATTTTCCACTCATGCCCTTTTTCTGGTGTGAATCCAAACCAGGAACTACAACTGCATTTTCTTGTCCTGTGTCCCTAACTTCTGTTTGCTGGGAAAGAATCTCAGTCTTTTCTTACATTTCATGCTGTGACAGTCTTGAGGGGTGCTGGCCAGGGAACCTCTAGAATGCGCTCCGCTTGGCCTCTCGTGTTTTCACGACTAGATGGGGTTATGAGTTCTGTGTGACAGAGTGGAGAGCAGAGCTTTTGTCCCTATTCTGGTCCTAGGTTGCTCCCAGGAGCACTTATATCACAAGTGGCAGGATATTTCTATTTTTAATTCTACCAAAAAATGGATGGTAGCACAGGTTTGATTTAGAGGGAAGGTATTTAAGAATACAATTTAAAATCCAATGATGATTTGCTTATTTCCATAATGACAACAACTTGAGACTTACTGGCATCCAGTAAGTGTCGGTAGCGCACACCGGTAATCTCAGCACTTCAGAGACAGAGGCAGGAGGACCATTGCAAGTTTGAGACCAGCCTGGGCTACAAAGTGAGCTCAAAGCCAGACTAACTGCATAGTGAGACCCTGTCTCGAAAAAAACAGAGAGAGAGAGAGAGAGAGAGAGAGAGAGAGAGAGAGAGAGAGAA
>NW_004524625.1:13272127-13289526 GCF_000260255.1 Octodon degus | reverse complement strand
TAGGAGAGAGGAGAGAGGGGAGAGGGGAGAGAAGAGAGAGGAGAGAGAAGAGAGAGAGAGAGAGAGAGAGAGAGAGAGAGAGAGAGAGAGAGAGAGAGGAGACCTAAATGCACAAAATGTTCAGAGTTAGGGAAAAAAATATTTAGTGTTACTTATAATGAAATGTTTTAAAATACTTTAAATACTTAATAACAGAGGAATGGTTGCATAAATTATAACATATGTGCTAATGGTATATTACCAAAACTTTAAAAAGATATTTACAAAAGATAAATCATAGACAATATTTAGTGGAAAAGCAAGATATAACTTTGCATTCTGTTCAGTCCCAGCTAACAGTACTGCATTGTCTGAAAGTGACTAGAGGAAAATACGCAAAAATGCCAACAGAGTTACCCGTGGGTGGCCCGGTTATGAGTTGTATTTTCTTCTTCTTTTTTTTTTTTTTTTCATGCACTCCACGCAATTATGCTGTTTATGTTTTCTTTGTTGTCGCTGTTGTTATTAAAAATCATTTCAAACGAGCATGCCCTTAGGTCCCTGCAAGAATATGCTGTGGCTCTAGGCGGTGGCTCCGCGGGCAGTCCTCACGGTAGGCCCGCGGAGTCAGCTGCACCCCGCCCCAGCCTCCAGCCTCAGCGCCGTCCAGGGCAGGGCTTAGCGCTCCCAGTGTGAGGAGCGAGGAGGAGCTGAGGGCTCTGCAGCTCGCCTCGGCCCTGCTGGCGCACTGCCCTGCTGAGACAGCCCTGAAGGGGCGCGGAGGCGGGCTGTGCAGGCTCGACACCGCACCGCTCCGCACCGCTGGGGTCCTGCGCGAACTAGCCCGCCTCAAGGCCGCGCTTTCTACCCCAAGCGAGAGACCGCGTAAGGAGCACATGCAGTGCACGGGTTTGAAACGTGAAGAAGTCACGTGAGTCCTGGGACTCTGTTCCTTGTGTGTAAAAGAGAATAATAACACAGCCTACCTTGTGCAATATGCGGCAAGAAAAATAAGTTAATATCTGTAAAATGTTCGTGATAGTCCCTGGCAAAGAGTAGGCTTCGATGAATTGAAGCTGGCGCCTCCGTTCTATAGTCAATTCCTATATCCCAGGAATCTGAGAATCTTGCACTAAATGATTTTTCAGTTAAACTCAAGCTTCTCAAATGACGGTCTGAAAAATATGTGTAGGCTCCAAATGTGGCCAGAAGCTCATTCACATTTATTCTGAAAGTCAGAAAGTCATGTCCCCAAAGAGCCTCCAAGCAAACGGTCTTGGCTTTTCTTTATGCCCGATCGTCTAGCAGAACCAAATATATATGAATGATGTTGTCCTCTTGCAATAAGTATGTTCTTGTTATCCAAAGCACAAGAAGCTCTCTTGTGGGCACCTGTGACATGATTCCACATTTTAGATAGTTTGCAAAGAAGTAGCTCAATTCATTTAAAGTGGTCAGCTGGGCATCACTGGGAATCCCAAGCCCTACCTTGTGAAGAATAATAGCAGCAGAAGACAAGTGACCAGACCTGTTTCCAGGGAGAGGGGACAGAAGAGGACACAGAGAAGCTGTGGAAAAGTTTCTTTGAAGACCACTCAGGAAAGTATTTGGCAAATGATGTGAATATTTGGGGTTCTAAGGGCAAAGTCCTTGGGTGCCTCTCAGTGACGTTTACCAAGAAGCAAAGAAGACAGGACATCGAGGTCCAGGGTGCCCCAGAGAAGGCCATCCTCACTTCAGTGAGCCCTTCATGCCTGCCCTGGCCCACTGAGGACCCAGCTAGGAAGGAACGAAGATCTTCAGGCTGTCCCCAGGGCACAGAGGAGGCTCCTGGACTCGCAGTGAGAATGAACGCTAGCCTGTACGTTGGACTTATCAATTAATCCCCAGTTAGGCAGCCGAGTGATGTCACTGCCACAAGGCTAGGATCTGAGTCTATCTCCCCAGCAGTCTTGTAGTACAAAGAGCGTCAACAACCTGAGTCCTGCTGCGTCTTCCATCGCGGTGTGCGGGTGCCCGGGGGGTGTAGGTACTGACTTCTACGCTCGTTAAATTTCCACATTATCAATTCAGGCGGTGGCGGCGGCTGTAGGAGAAGATGACGGTCATCACAGGAGTTAAAATTCCTCGTAACTTTCGCTTGCTGTTCCAACAAGAACTGGAAGAAGGACACAAAGGAGCAGGCAATGGAACAGCTAGCTGGGGCCTTGGAGATGCTGAGGACGTGACGCTTACAAGGTGGACAGGTACGATTAGTGGGCCGCCAAGGACAAATTATACAGAATAGATAGCCTGAAAGTAGAATGTGGACTAAATACCCAGAAGCTCCTCCGTCAGCTAGATTTGTAACAAAAATTAATATGAATGGAATAAATAATTCCAGTGGAATGGTGGGGGCGTGCAGCACACCAGTGTTAACAAAATGGCAAAATTCATACAGCATTAACATTGTACTTCAAGAGCTGAGACGTCCAACGATGTCCAAAGAAAATATGCAGCTTCCACAACCACCAGAAGGACAAACACACAGCAGTTAGTTTTAGTGGATCTCAAACTTGTCTTAAATCAACAACCTTCTCATATTAATGTCTTGATTAAATATCACAATGCAAAATACCCACACATTAAGTAAAAGAATTCCAGATAATAAACCTGGCCTGGACATTTGTCAGAATATATTTAATAAATGTTCATCCATTATGTTTTCAGGCAACAGGAGGAAAAGTGCAGCACAATTGTTCTGTCATTTCAATATAAACCTGGGGTACACCACATAGGTCCAGGTTTACAAGATGAAAACACGGGAAAAATTGGCAGATGTCAGTGGAAACGAGTATTTCTGAAAAGTAAAATCTCAAGAAGGAAAAACAAATGGCAGGCTTATCCATCTCACTAAGTGAAAGAGCTGCAGTTTGAAATTGTTCAAAGTTGCAGGTACAATGAGTATTGTCACAAATTGTGTTAATCTTTGAAGCAGTGTGGGCGCTGACTACTAGCAGTATCCAAAATATGTTCAGGATTGTTTTGATACCTGTATTTATAATAAAAAAGTTGGGAGAGGGGTCGATGAATTTCTGCCAAATGCTGTTCCTGTGTGTTACGTGTGACAGATGTAGTAAATATTTGTTTACAGACTTCATTAAATCAACCATGCATTTAAGTTTAGGTGAAATCAACAAAAGGGAATAGGTGTATGGATATGTGATTTTGAGATTAGTCTTAAAATGTAAATAAAATGTAGGATGTGTCTTCAGAGACTATGCCTTTTCTATCATATTGATGTAGTATATGTCCAGTACCTTGTCAAGGTAGCAAAAACTGAAATTATTGATTGTAGCTTTTCTTTGATGCACCCATTTATGATTTATTCTTATTTTATAATATAGTACTTGTGAATTGGAATTTGCAGAGTATTAACAAATTATGTAATTTGTTTCTTTTTTCAAGAAGAATCCTAGATATTGTATTTGAATTTGATTTCACTAGAAATATTACAAAGATTTTTTACTTCTAGCCATTCTTACAGAATTATAAATTGCATATAATTCAAAAATACATTCCTTTTTTTCTTAGCATATTTTTATTTTTGTGCGAAGCTTTTGGTTAATGGATTGAAAAACTGGAGACACTTGCTTATCTAATGATTTTATTAACAAGAGTCAATTTTGTCCAAGCTCCACTCTTAACAGGTCCATAACTTCAAAGTTGGCGATTCATTTATGCTCTACTTTTACCAAAGTCCCTATTTTTACTTCAAAGCTGGGTATACTGCCTTGTTGAAAAGTGTTGTTTTTTTACGAACTTACTGAAGAATATTAAAGGTAGTCTGGTAAACTCTCCTTTCTTTTGGCCAACTTGTCTTATCCTTCACTACAGAATGTATAGGTGAACCAAAACTCTATCAAAATAGCAGATCAGATTTTCTAACTTTGCTTATAAAGGAAAAATAATTGACTTTATATTGTTTTGAAAATGTTAAAATATTTTAGTTAATTTTATAATATAATGAGGACTGGTTTCTCAAATATACCCTGACATGTTTTTATGAAGCTCAGAGTTAAAGCCTTGAATTAACTTTTCTTCATCAATAGTGTATTAAAGTCAGTGACAGTTTGTCTAATCCTACTAATATCCACATGGTTAGTCTGTTTAATTATCAACATTTTCTTACATATCTTAAAATCATACAGAGAGGGCCAGCCAAATAGCTCAGCAGATTAAAGCGCCTACCAGCAGGCACAAGGGCCAGGGTTCGATCCCCGGGCCTGCCATGCCAGCCCTGCCCCCAGGGCACCCCGAGACAGCAATTGAGACTGGACGAGGTGTTGCACACCTGTAATCTCAGCTCTTGGGAGGCTGTAAACAGGTGGATCACTACAAGTCTGATCTAGCAGTGAGACCCTGAACACCCTGTAGACCCTTCCCTAAAATACAAAAATAAATAAATATATATATAAAATCATACATGGAGAACATACACATACAAATTCATATGTATATAATTTATTGAAGTAGATTTACAATGAACTATTACCTTGGAATGCAGTCTTAAATTTTTTAACGGTTGACGATTACATTGAATCACACTGGCACTATAAAAAGTCTAATGAGACCTGCTGGTCTGAGTCAGTCTCTAATAATGTCTTTTCCACTTTGAAAACATGTCATACATGGAAGCTGGTAACTGGATACTGCTGGCGTCTGAGGTTGAGTACCCTGAACTCCATACTGTTTTCCTTTTCCCATCTATGTTGCTGCGATGGTTTCTTCCCTCTGAGTACGTGTTGTCAGAGTCAGGCCTTAGTGTTTACTTCCCCTCCTTTGTTTTGGGATTTAAGAGTCTCAGAAATCTGCATGCCAGTGAACCATTTTCCAGAGCACCATCCATTTTTGCATGTCACAATCAAAATATTCAGGCAATCTAAGACACACTGGTTGATACAAGAGTTAACATAGAGCTGCTCTAAGTTACAGTGACATATGATAGAAGTTTGGAAAGTTTTCCCTTGTTTTGTACAGTGGCCTAGGTTGTAGGAGTGTGTGGTGTCTTATCACCTTTCAAGTGAATTGTAGAAATTTGTTTAAAAGGCCAAGGCTTTTTAAACTTTGAGGATCATATATTAATAAAAATTACCAAAATTTAAAAAAAAACCCTCCACGTTATCCCACCTGTACTGTTTAGCCTCGGTTCAATGCCCTTTTCTTCCTTAAATACAAAGCATACTGTTTCTTTCCTTTGAACCCTCAAGTTACTTCATTTCTGCTTGTAGATGTCTTATTGTGAGCTATTTCAGGTGTCATAAAAAGTATTAATACCCAAAGATCTCTGGACAATCATCTGGTTTATGACATGAAACATTATAAATGCATTCACTGCCCCTTTTATTGACCTCTCTGATCACACCCTCTTCGCTTTCTCGTCCCTCATGGAATCCTGCGCCCCAAGGGTCATTGTGAAGGCAAAATGAGCGAGTACATGCAAAGCACATAAAGCCTGCCTGCATGCAAGAAATATTTAATAAATGCTCCCTGGTATATGTTTTTTAAATTTCATATATTTGGTACAGGGGCTCACTACATAGCTCAGACTCGTAGTGATCCACCTGTTTTCAGCCTCCCCAGCGCTGGGATTGCAGGTGTGCACCACCACATCCAGTTTCGGTCGCCACCTCCGCATACCCGGGGATGGGGCCAGCACAGCATGTGGTACAGGGGATCAAACCCCAGTCCCTGAGTTTGCCTAAGCAGGCGCTTAGTCTGCTGAGCTATCTCACCAGCCCTGCTGTTATAGTTTTTATATTTTTTGAGGTTCATGCATGTGTAAATTTAGTTTTAGGCCCTTTATTTTAAACACTGCATAACAGGCTATAGTATCATAAACTGGAATGTGCTTTCTCTTGCTTGTGTTAATGGACGTTTAAGTCATTCCTGATTATTGCTGTAATAGCAAAAATTTCTAATTAATATTGATTTTGTGATCGTTATTCTTTCCCATGTGTCCCTGTGCCTGGGCAAGTCCTGGGCAGAAGTGCATGAATTTATGTGCGCAAATCTTAGCATTCTTAGGTCCTAAGCTTCTTGACAGCAAGCCTAATGCAGCTCAGTCATTCAGTGATTCATTTAGCAAGTGTTCCTTCACCATGCAGTGCAGGCAGCGTGCAGTTCCAGGTGACAGCATTCAAGGGATAAATGCCATAGAGGAGTGTATGCTCCTGGACACACTCTCAGGACACACGTGGTCGGAACTGTGGTCACTTCACAGGAGGGGGAGGCTGGCCTCCACGGGATCTCCACGATGGATCTGGTGCTATGCGTGTACTTTCATTCAAGCCAAATAATATGGTACCATTTCCTAGTTATGTCTGGGAATGCTCATTAATCTCACTGAGTCTAGTTCTCTCAAAAACACTGTTTCACTGTGCTTTGTGACTGGTGGCTGCAGTACCGATCATGTCAGTTACCCTCTGACCAAGACACTGGTGCCTGCTGAGACATCGGCACATCCGGGACTTTACCTGTGAGTTCTGCTTTCATCACTGGACCATAGAGCATCACTTACAGTCTAAGTTCTAATTTGAGATCTGGCAGTGTTATACCTGTATTACTACTTGCACTTCCTGTATGTGAATGTGCTTTATCTCAGCCTTCTTTATTTAGACAATGGAGTTTTATTTTGTCTTAATTTTTTTCAGCCAATAGATTTTCTCTAATTAATAGAGCGACCACTCAGAGGACATGGGGACAGTCCTTGCCCGGAAGCTTCAGCAGTAACTGCACACTTCAGCCTTTAGAGGGAGTTTAGAAGGAATTTGAGCCTATTACCTTGACCTCAGGCAAGACCATAGTTAAACCCTACATGAGAACATCATGATTATCAGTGGATCTTCAGAGAAAAATCCCAGACTTGCTTCCAAAACTCAATCCAGATACTTCCCAGGCTTCTTCCATGTCACACATGCTAAGTGTCACTGGAATTTGGTTTCGTTACAGAGAGGTCTCCAGCTCCCCACAGTGGGCCCTCCTAAGAATGCTTTCTAAATTAAGCACTCATAGGAGGACTTCAAGGGCTAGTCATAGCCCTTATCCCCTGGTTCCCTCTTCATTCCCCTTCAACAAACAGGCACAATAAATCATCAATAATGAGCTGCAGCTAAACTATAATCTGCTAGATCCACTGCAGAGTGCTTGGATACTTCTGTAAGAAACATGATCTGGTGTTTTACTAAAGTGTATTTAAGAAGCACACTGCTTCCACGTGTGCCTGGAATCAGTTCTCTAATACTTCAAGGCAACTGCCTGCTGCCTAATACACGAAAATACCTGATAGGCACATTTGGCTTATGGGAAGAGTCATGGCATGATCTCTTTACTGGTGTGAGGGCAGAATGATTCTGGGATCCATTCTCTTTCTGAAGGACAGAAGAGAGATTAGTTTTTCTAAAATATCTGCATGGCCATCTGTTATGGTGTGTGTCTAGTTGTCCCCCCAAAGTCTCATGAGTCATGGGGCAGGGACTTCTAGAGTTTGTGATTAACTCATGATCCACTGGGATTATGGGTAATCCAAGGCCAGGCTTATGGGTGTGAATACTGCTGGGATTATGGGTGTGAGTGCTACACCGGCCTAGGCCAGATAGCCTGAACATAACATAAGACAGACAGACAGACTTCCTTTCTGCAGCCATTGTTGCTGCTGCTCCTCCATTTTGCTCTCTGCTCTTTGCTGCCTCCATGAAAGGCTGCCCTCTGCTGTGTGCCACTCTGCCTTGGAGCCAGCTGAGTACAGACTGAAACCTCCAGTGACTGTGAGCAAAATAAACCTTTCCTTCCCTAATTTGATTGTTGGGTATTTGTCCCAGCAATGAAAGAAGAGTAACTGAGACAGCATCAAGTGGAGACTTGCTTTGTATTCTGCCAGAAGGAAGACTAAAACATACTGGAAGTGGAAAAAACATCTGTACAAATATGCTGAAAAAGGAAAATGGGGGCACCTTCAACTCTTAAGATTCGGTGAATTTCTTATAAGAACTTACTTTCCTACTTGATCTTTTTTTTTTCTGATGATATTGACTTAGCTCTTTTTGCTAGTATTTTTTCTCTAGCAAAAAAACAAACAAACAAAACCCTCTTAATTCATTTGTCTGTATACAACACTAAGAGGAGGCACTAGCTAACAGTGTGTATGGTAGGGAAAAGGTGAGAGGAAGAGGCTAGGGAGGGACTTGCAGACTTGACGGCATAGAAAAGGAGTTCTTAAAGCAAAGGTATGAAAAAATTTAAAAGCTGGGTTCATTCAACACATAATATACTTTCTGGAATTAGTTGACGTTGTTCCGTAAGTGTAGAGGTAAAAGGAGAGGTTAAATGATTTTAAACCAGTGTGGAGGGAACCTAATCCAATAAAAATGGAGACCATCCAAATCAGAGTGCTGTGGAATACCAGGTGAATCTTAGCCCTGCTGATGAATCTGAACAGTAACTTAGGGCAAGAACGTCTCAGATAAGGAGAGCAAATCACATTTACGACGTGGAGAGCTCATTCTCAGGAGCACATGGATTGCTAGATTTTGAATGGCTGTAAATGTATTACACTGATAGAGCGGTCTACTTAGATAGCTACGAACTATCTCTTGCACACTATTCTGGGATGCTTCAAGGAACTCTAGGTCTTCACTACCAACTCTACTGCCTCTGTCCTGACTTGGTAAACTTGTTTCTTAGGAATGAGTTCCAGATCTTATGTGTGCTCCCTTGGCTATGTGGCCGCACCTGGCTGTGGGCCTGCACATCAGGTCTTCCGATGTGGCATGCAACCAGCAGCTGCAGGGCAGTTCAGTGGGCCCCTGTCACCCCCACTAGCCTTACATGCCCACGCCCTTTATGGCCTACTGTCAAGTTCCTTCTTCTAATATGCCACTTGTACAACCTGAACCTTGGCCTTTCTGGACTTTTCAACCACACATTTCTCGCTGTCTGACTCCAGACCTTTCCCTCTAGTGCCTATTTTCCATTGGTGAGTTTGGCTACTCACAACCCAGCCAACCCCACTGTGGCTCCATCCCATCACCGCCAAGGCCTGGGTCTGACAGAACGAAGTGGAAGAAGGAAAAGGATGTGAAAGTAAAGCAGAAGGGAGGCAAAGGGATGTAAGGAGTGGGAACTGCATGGAGAACGGCGTTCAGATGTAAGCCTGCTCACGGTCTACCTGTGCAGCCTTAGCCAAATCCGGAAACTTTGGAATTTTCCATTTCTTCTTCTTAGAACATAACAGAGGTGGATAGATGACTACTAAGATCCTCTCCAGCCATTGTGTCTCACGGTTCTCGACATAGAAAGTTCTCTCAAAGTTTCTTGGACTTTTTTGAGAATAGGGGAGAAAAAAGACCAGGGCACAAACACTAACAGGAATTGTTTTTGTCAGAATTTTGAGTGTGAATTATTTAGAAATGTCTAGCCCTGGTAGTCAAACATTTTCTTGGTCTTTTGAATAAATCCTGAAGCCTGAGCTTTCAAAATGGGGGAAAGAGGAAGTTTGCTTTACATATATTTCATCTGACCATAATGGAAGTACAGAAATTGCACAGCTAGGAAATTTACGGAGCACTTGTCATTCTCGCCATTTTTGTGCTGGTCAAAAGAGACTGAAATTCAGTATATTCTCAAATTGTCTAAAGAAACCTCTTGTCAAAGTCCCCTCAATCCATCTGGTTAGTATTAGTAAGGCATTATGGGATATATTTGATTTCCATTGGAAGAAAATGAATAATACCTTCAAGTATGTCATTTCCTGTACAGTGCAAGTTATCAAGGGAAAAATATAAAAGAATTTTCAATAACTGAAGGCTGAGCAGATTCAAGAATACCTCTTGGAATTCTTAAAGCCTGTTGGCTATTGCGTGGAAGTGTCTGAGCCCAAGTGGTCAGTTCTGAGCCTCCTGGACCACGTTAGCGTGTCTGGAGCCTGGAAGGTGCACAACCATGGCAGCACGCCCTCCACCCCAGCTGCCCGCCCGAAGCACAGTGGCCCAGGAGCTCCTGTTCCAGCTTCAGCACTTTGTCCCAACAGCGCTGTGCCCTGCACCAGCCTTGACTCCTGCCATCAGCCCCAGTGAGAACAGGCTTTCCTCTAAGCAGGGCGTAGCAGGACGAGCAAGCACTGGCAGGCAAGCAGCCCTTGGTCCAGATCCAAGTCCCGGCCCTCTCACTGCTGAGCGCGATGACCGGGGGCGAGCCCAGTGCCTAGTGCACGGAGACACTCAGGGAACTCCTGCCGACCGGGTCAGATGCTTACCCACCGTCAGCTTCCTTCTCTAAGCAGAGGGTTTCGGGGCACTGAAGGCAGACCAACTGGCATCCAATCTGCTCCACAAGTACTTAGCACTCCAAACACAGTTTCTTCATAATGACAAGTGGATTTAATGATAATGTCTACTCGTGAGTCAGACAATGCGTGGTACATAATTAGATAGATAGATGATAGATAGATAGATGATTGATAGATAGATAGATAGATGATACATAGATGATAGATGATAAATGGATAATAGGTAGATAGAGATAGATGATAGATGGATGATAGGTAAGTAGATAGATAGATAGATAGATAGATAGATAGATGATAGCAGATACAGAGATAGAGAAATGATAGATGATAGATGGATGATAGGTAGATAGATAGATGATAGTAGACAGATAGCAAATAGATGATAGACACTAGACAGATGATAGATAGTAGATAGATGATAAATAGATGGACAGATGATAGAGATATAAGATAGATGATAGATAGATAGATAGATGATAGAAGATAAATAGGTGGATGATAGATTTATGGATAGGAGATAGAAGATAAATGATAGTAGGTAGATACTCTGAAAGTTTCTAATGCTTCAAAAATATACACATAATATTTGTACTTATGTATTAGTATCTCATTATTTTTATATATTTCCGTATATCCTACATATTCTTTTTTTTCAGTACTGAACATTGAACTTGGGTCCTTGTACTTTCCAGGCAGGTGCTTAGCTGCTGAGCTATCACCCTGGCCCTGTCCTACATACTTAAACCTCAAAAATATTTAAATCCTATTTTCATATATTTGTCCCCTTGCACTATAAGCACAGTCAAAATCCTCCTAATCCCAAGGCCTCCTTTCACTGTTTGGTGCTGCTCAGCACCAAGGGCCATCTATGAGGAGCCCCATGGGACCCTGACCCTGCAGAGACCCCGCCTGGGTCCGTCTCGCTTGTGCCCCAGAGAAGCCTGGCATTTGGAGGAGGAGCCTCCCTCTGACCTGGCTCCCATACGCGTCAGTCCCTGGCAGGGCACAGTTTCGTCCTCACCAGCTGCTGCCTGCCTGCTTGGAGGGTGCCCGGCAGGGAATGGGAGGTAAATCCCCCCTTGTCTTTGCTGCTCTGGGGCTGGGATTCTTTTCTCACTGGAGAGGGCAAATTTTTTGAAAGTGGACATTTAGAGTAACTTTTGGATGAAAACTCAAATGTCCCTTCAGTTTACTTCTATGAGTAGGAGGGAAGAGGAAAGAAACCCTTAAGGAATGAGGTATTGTCAGGGCTAGGGTGACAGCTCAGTAGGATAAGCACTTGCCTGGCAAGCACAAGGGCCTGAGTTCAATGCCCCGTTCAGAAAAAAAGAAAGAAAGAAAGAAAGAAAGAAAGAAAGAAAGAAAGAAAGAAAGAAAGAAGAGAAAAGTTTACTAAACTAGAAAAAAAAAACCCAACATTTTATATTATAATACATAGCATTAGTGAAAATGCAGCAAGAGAGCTACTTACACGACTGAGAGTGACACGGTAACTACTCCAGTCTTTCTGAAAGTGATTGGACAGGATGTCTAGATAGATTTAAAATTGTTTTCTCTAGAATGGAAGCTTCATGAAAGCAGATATGTTGTCTTTTTTTTTTTTGGCTTATTTGCTTTTTTTTTTTAAACCGTATTTCAGATTTAAACACTCTGCCCTTTGCTTAAATAAAAACCAGAATATCAGAAGCAGCAACAACTACATGAGGACGTAGCAGGCCCTTCCACTGTCAGCCAGAAGCTAGGAGGAAAATCCAGAGTCCTCACTCAGCGAGGGGGATGCTCCGTTGCCAGGGTGAGAACGGCCCCAGCCCTGCACGTGCTTAGTGTTCGCTAAACTCATGAAAGACTCATCAGTTGCTGAAGTTCGCTTACAGTAGCTGAATCCAAAAACAGTCAGAAATGCAAAACTGCAAGTATCACAGCATAACTTATAACAAGGGAACTGTATAGACAATCAACTGGAAAATTTTAGTCATAAATTTTTAATTTTTTTTAAGTTTTACAGATACTTAAGTTGAATTTCTAGTATATGGAGAAATGCTAATCGTATATTTTTAAGTGAAATGAAGAGTATGAAATTTTACATGTAGTATTATCTTATCTGTGTTTAAACAGTTTCTTTAAACATAGAAAAAAGCCTGGAAAAATAGATTAACATGATACTGTCATTATATTTGGAGTATGAGAATAAGGTCAGACTTACTTTTCAATAATTTTTCAGAACCTACTTTATGTTTACGTTTAGGCAGAAACAAGCTACAAAATTCCTGTTGAACTTAAAGGAGTGACAATTGATAGGTTTCATCCGAGCCAGCAGTGGCGGCGGTGGCGGTAGCGTCGGCGGCGCAGCAGAGAGGCAGAAACGGGGAAGGGGAGCCTTTATTAACTCTGAAAACACGGAGGAGATTGCAGGCAGGCAGGTGGGCAGGGGGGCAGATCCTGTGACTGAGACGGGAGCACGGACCTCAGGGGCTTTTGCTAGCGGCTGGCTTGAGGAGCAGGTGAGAGTGACACACCGGGGGGCTGCTCCGAGGCTCACCCGGGTGTGTGCGGAAGGTAGGGTGAAGTCGCATCCAGGGCTGGAGCGGGGAGGAAGCGGACGTGGTGGCTGGGAAGGTAAGCTGCTGTCTTGGGGTTCAGCCGTGTTGGATCGGCCGTGGTAATTTAGCCGTCTGCACTCAGAGCCTGGCCTATTAAGGATCAGGTTGTGACCCAGTTTTCCCACTGCTGGTTACCTGCTGAGGTTCCAAAACCTTTAGAAGGCTCGGGTCTTACTATATGAAATTGTTTTACAAAAGGCCCCACATAGGCCCAAAGTAGGAAGTCGTACCGGTGCTGTTGTGCTCACGAGTACTGCGGTATAAGGCACTTTCTGCGAAAGTGTCCAAAGCATCGCCAGACCCCTTGCGCCCAGACTCCTCCGGCCGCCCGCCCGCAGGTTGGGGATGCCGCTCGGTCCCGGAAGGGGGCATCCCGGTGTCTGGGGGCGGCTGCTCCCCTTTGCTTTGTGAGTGAAGGGACAGTGGAGAGTTCCTGAACTTTTGTCAGAGGCCACCCGGGCCAGGATGGCCACGCGCCGCGGGAGCCACTCCCCTGGCAGCACGCCAAGCCCGCCTAGCGTCTCCAGGCAGCTTGTTTGTTGTCTTTCACAAGCACAATCGCACTACATCCTCCTCCTCACCCTGAGTTCACTTGTGAGGAAGCGGAGGGCGCTGAGGTTAAGTGACGTGCCAAGGCCGAATAGTGACCACAGGAGCCCGGAGCAAACTCGAGTCAGTCGGGCTCCCAACCTCAAAAGCTGCCCGACTGGGGGCTTCCTGGCTAGTCCAGACTGCGCTGTTTTACCGTTTTCTATAGTTGCTAGCCAGAAACAAGAAAAACCTTGGTATCTCTAAAGCTGGAGAAGACTTGGATAAAATGGTCTTTGGTTACTGCCTTCATAGCAACGATAGATAAGGACTTATCTCCGATCTGGACAATGGGCTCGTCATATCCAGCAATTGTCTTTGGAAATCCTGTCTTCCCATTGGTTACAATGAGATTCCGCGTTCACCTAATTAAGGCCCCAGCCTCACACTTCTCCGTCTTTGGCTGTAGTAATGACTAGTAGAGGGAGGCAGGGTTTATAAAGTGTACCTTGACCTCGCTGCTTGCCTTTGCCTCCTCAAAGACAGATTCATTTATGTATTAGTCTCCCCAGTAGTATTTTGTCAACAAACATTAACCGTTCCAGTTTCAACTGGAATATTCACTCTCCCAAAGACCTGGGAGCTTAGTCATTGTTAGCTTTTGAACCAACTGACTGGCTACCTAGAAAAAAGCAGCCCCATATATGGAATAGACCAGTGACATTCTTGTTAAGTGATTGAATGTCCCTTCTCACCTGCCCCTCGTTGTCATGGTGCCTGGGACTGCAGCCATAGACTAGGCCAGAGGAGCAGTAGACTGGCTAGGAAACACAAACTGGAAATATTGCTTAGTTCCTGGGCAGCTCCTTCCATGCCCTTCACCAGAAAGGCCTGGATCCTGTGCGAGGATTTGTGTTTATAAGGAGTGTAGTGGTTTTCTTGGGCTGAAAAATAAATGCCACAGACCCCGAGGGTTGTACAGTGGAAATTCATTTTCTTATAAATCCAGACACTAAGAAGACAAAGACAAAGGTGCCAGCAGGATTTTTCCCCCGAGATATCTCTCCTTGGCTTTTAGATGGCCACCTTCTCATTCTGTCCTCACACGGTTGACTTTCTGTCTGTATGGTCTGTGTATTAATCTTTTCTTAAAAAATGAGAACCATCATATTAGATAAGGTCACCCTAACAATCCATTTAACTGAATGACCTCTTTAACACCCTATATCCAAATACAATCTCATTCTGAGAGCCTCAGAAAAATGCGTTCAACCTGCTGAACTTTTCCCATGTTCCCCTTCTTCGGGGACAGTATTCTCTTGGTCCTCTGGAATCCCACAACATCTGGACATTTTGGTCTGTGCTGCAGATCTCCTGAATTGTGTCATTTTCTTCACCTTGCTTTATTGTGGTGTGGTATTAGCCTTCTCTCACTGGGACAAATTACCTAACATGCATAGCTTGGAGGAGGAAAGATGGATTTCGGGTTCGTGGTTTCAGAAGTTCCTGCCAGGCTCAGCTGGCTCTAGGGCAAAAACACCATGGCAGCAGGGCGGGGAGGAGGACAGTTGTGCTCCTTAGGGCAATCAGGAAGTGTGGCAAGGGAAGCACCCGAGAAATGGTGTCCTGCCAGGGGCTGGCCCCATGACCACTTCTCCCCACTGGGCCCCTCCTCATAGCCCACTCAGCTGTGACCTCTCTATGGATCTGCTCTCTCACACTCTAGCCAACTCTCCAGGCCTCGCCTAATCCAGGCAAACTGATCAGGAAGATTAGCCGTCACAAGTATGAGCATCTACCGAAAGCACATTCTCTTACTCACCTTTCCATGGCCCATGGCCCCCATAGCCCCCCATACTGCAGGTACTCAAGAGGTAGGTAGTCAATAAGCAGGCAGATGGCGTCCTAAGGCCACTAATAAAGTCTGAGGAGGTCCCCCAAGGGACATGAATACCTCACCTCACCCCATCCATGACGTAGAATCTTGATTAGCACAGAAAAGCATTTCAGGGCTTATTGGTGAGAGGAATATTCATATGTATTAGGTAGAAGCAAGTACACATGTGGGAGGGGGCGCTCTTTCCGTGAGCCGGTTACGGTCTGAGGCTGGGGGTACTTGTGCAATCCTGGAGGTGAAACTCTATGGAATGTGTCAATCTGCAGAGTGCAAGAGCTCGATTTACAGTTGCAAGCCAAGGGTTCACTTTATAAAGGTAAGACAAGGAAGGACTCCTTTTAAACATTTATTATATCTTTAAAATCTTAGGAATTTGGGGCTAAAGTTTCCTAGATGGGAAAAACATATTGTAATCTCAGGTACCTTCGATTGTATACTGAAGCTGCAGTTTTCTTAAAAGTACAATTTTAAAATCCCGATTGTCTTTACCTCTTTCCGACCTATCTTCAGTTCTTCTGTCCTACCTCAGTGGGAATTTCTCTCAGGGCTCATTCCTGATTTATGCTATAGGCGTGCTGCGTTACGTGATAATGATGTCCTTTCCAAGCTTGCATGACACTTTCCTCCTGGGAGCGTCTATGACCCACCTTTCTGTACAGCAGTTCAGTTTCCTGCAGCTGTCACCACCTCAACTGGGGACAGTCAACACAAGTGCTAAAAGTGTGACTGTTTGCGTTAATATTATCTGTGGGAAACAAAAGCTAGAAACACTCCTCACCTCCGCAGTCCTCACAGCCCCTGGGGTTTGGGAACATCGCACTTCAGCAGAATCAGGACACGTGGTGCCAAGCAGAAGCCACTTCACAGCTGGCGCTCTGGCCAACGGAATGTACCATGGACACTTGACAAGCAAGATCCCTTATTTGTGTCATTCCCCAGCAGACGTCCTAGAGAAAGATTCAGAACAACTTTCCAATGATAGACAAAAGCTGAACTAAGTACTTACCCATCCCAGACTATATGAACACTGGAAAAAACTAAGAGCTCTAGCACAATATTCTTCAAATACTTTTTAGACACAGAACAAAGCAAGCAGACAATTGTACTCCAATAAGGACATCCAGTGTATAAGGAGAATGAGTGTTATAACAGATGTGTTATGCCAGCGTGGAGGAAGTAAGTCAGGCCCCTGTGCCGTGACAGGCCCTCTCCTATCCCTACCCGACGCCTCTGCGGACTTCTGAGGACCTACTAGAATCCAGAAGTCCAGATTGGCATCTCCTAACCAATTCATGCAGCTTTAGAGACTGAACTCTCTCTCTTGCTTGTTCCCTTTTTCTCTGTCTGTGTCTGTGTCTCTGTCTCTCTGTCTGTCTCTCTGTCTCTCTCTCTCTCTCCCTCCCTCTCCCTGTCCCTCTCCCACCTCTTCCCCTCCCCCTCCCTTCCCCTCCCCTCCCCCTCCCCACTCTCACTAGCTCTCTCGCTTGCTCTTACTCATCAGCTCCCATTACAACTCAAGCACTAGGCTAAAAATAAATGAGACAGTATCTATTGCCTGCCTATCATAAGGAAACCCAAAGCCTAAATGGAGAGACTTGTAAACAAGCACTTGCAGTAAATGTGACAAATATTTTTAGAGCTTCAGGGCAGTGTGGGTGACAACCAAGCTACCAAGAAAGGCCAGCGCAATTGATTCTCCAGTCAGTACCCAAAACAAGGTTGCCTGAATACCTACTTACCGCTGCTAAAGTTGTCATGGGGAAGCTCGCCTGGGCTCAGTTGTTGCTGCCAGCAGAGCTAGGCAGAGGCGCAGGAAGGCCAGCCTGGGGGAGGAAGTATCTCTGCAGCTGCTACCATGCGATGACCAGAGACAGAGCCTCTGCGCCACGGGGAGTTAGGGAAGGCTTTGTGCCCTGAGGTCTTCAAATAATGTTGTCGCTCAAGAGTAAACCTTGGAGAAGCCCAGGTTTTCCTTGAATTGAGCTCGTTAATAGATGAACAGTCTCTCTGCCAAGGCTCCGCTGGAGGTGGCCATCTTTGCCTCCACTCAGCCCAAGTGATGTGACAGTGG
>NW_004524625.1:13269482-13271562 GCF_000260255.1 Octodon degus | reverse complement strand
ATCTATAAGCCTCAGAGGTAGAGACCACGCCGGTGTTGTGCGCTGCCGTATTCCAGCCCTGACACATGGGGAGCAACATGGAAAGGTATTGGAGAACCTTCCCACCCTGCCAGCTACCGGAAACCCCCGAAGTGAGTCCCGTCTCCTGCCAAGAGTTATGGCTCATGGCAGGAAGAACGACTGGCAACGAGACAGAGGTGCAGGCAGCGATCTGGATGGGCAGTGCTCTGCAGGGAATAGAAGGCCACCAGGCGCCTGGAACCTCGGCGCTCACTCCTTACGCTGTGCAAGGGCAGTGGGTGGAGGGCCGTGGGTGTGTCTGGGCACAGGACTGGTGACGCTGCGGGCCGGGCCAGGAAGGACCGAGCGGCCATACCAGGCCGAGGCAGAGGGCCAGGAAGGGGAGCGCGGTCTCCCCAGGTGCCTTACTCAGCAGGTCTCTTCTGGCCGGTGGGCCGCTGCAGCCTTTAGCCCCAGGGCTCCTAGCGGGGCCACAGAGCCCCGCGGAGGTCTGCTTTCGGGTCTGGCCCAAAGGTCAGGCCCAGCCTGAGAGTCTCCTAGACTCCAATCATAATCCGTGATCCCCAGCAGGAGGGCCCATAACCAGCACGTTGGGTGGACCTCGGTATGATCTCGCATGACCTTCCGGTAGCCTTGTAAAATTAGGGTTAGTTTATAAAGGAATAAGATTCTAAGAACTTAAGAAACTTGCTTACAATGAGTCATTAAAAGACGGCGTGGACTCCGATTTCGAACAGAATCTTTGTTTCTGTTGGAACCTAAGGGTGACCTGTTTTTGACAATAAAGCAGAAAAGGAAATGAAATCCTTTGTCCAGCATTCTGGGATCAACTCGTGTTTTATCCTCTTCCAAATGAGAGAGCTCTGCGTCCCGCTAGGCCCCGCCAGCTCCCTGCGAAGGGTGTTTGCTGACGCAAGCGCTGGGGAACACCGAGCGCCCACTCCCTGGTGGCCCCAGTCCTCTCCTTCACAACCCCTGCTTTTCCTTTGTGTGTACCTGCTGCTCTGTGAGACCTCGGGGTCTGCACGGCCTCGCCGCTGGCCTGGCCTTCCATCCTCAGCCTACCCTGCTCCCTGTTTTTAGACACAATTGCCCCTTATGTCTTCAAGTCCTTCCAGAATGTTCCAACTGCCATCCGAGCTCCCACACACTCCTCGCAGGAGCTCCCCCGCAGCACCCAAGCAGGCTTCCTTTTGTTCCCGAGGGGCATTTTGAAAGTGGGGGTCCAATCGTTTCATTTAGACAAAGGGCACCACGACATTTCTGTGCCGTTCTAAGGAGCTGTGTCCTTCAGAGGTACTGACATTTTGTCCTTCCCATCACTGTCATTTATCCCCTTCCATTCGCTGAGGACTCGAGCACCAGAGTGTGTGGCCCTTTCCCAGCGCACCTTCCTGTGTGACTGCAGAATGTGGCCTGCTCTCCCGCCCGCCCGCCCGCCCGCGGCCTGCCTGCCCCGCACACTCGTGCCCTCCCCCGGCGGCCGGCCTGGGCAGCTCCGCGGGAACAGCAGAGCCCTTCCTCGTGCGCTTGCAGCGCCGGTACCTGCACGCGAGAGCTGCGTGTGCGTGCTGGGTCTCACCCCCCTGCACGCAGCTCTGCATGTGTCGCGCGCCACGTGCTCGCAGAATGAAGGCAGAGAGCAATCACGATTAGACCAAGGGAGCAGGGGCCCAGCTCAACAGAGACAGTGGTGAGCAGCCTGGGCCAAGGTCCTTGCTGCAGGCTTTCGTTGAAATCAGCCGCCAGCTACACAGGCGTGGGGCTGGGGTGTGGCTTGTGGACGGTGCTCCGGATTATGTACTTATTATTTTTCTAGTGAATTATGTTTATTGGTACACTTTGGGTATACTTACTGCTCACATGCATCCTAGGGAACTTGTACTCGTATGTGACACAACGATTCTTTTCTTTTTCTCCTACCCTCCTGTCAACCCTCCTTCCTCTCCTGCATTTATAAAAGCTTATTTCCATTTTTCCCCTTTTATGGCCACCTTTTCTTTCCCTTCCCTTCCCTTCCCTTCCCTTCCCTTCCCTTCCCTTCCCTTCCCTTCCCTTC
>NW_004524625.1:13266473-13269377 GCF_000260255.1 Octodon degus | reverse complement strand
CCCTTCCCTTCCCTTCCCTTCCCTTCCTCCCTCCGATCCTAGCTCCCCTTCCCATCGGCTCAGTTTCTTTCTAGTCCACAGTATCAGTTACATCTTTTGGCCCTTAGTTATGCTTTTGGGTTTCCCACACCAGAGACACAAAGCAGTATTTACCGTGTGCCCGGATTACACCACTTAAGATGTCCTCAAGGGGCATCCACTTGGCTGGGAATTCCTCAAGCTTATCCTTCTTCAGGGAACAGTAGTACTCCATCGTATAAGGGACCCTCACGACTTATTGGGGGCTTGGGGGCTTTTTGCAAGAGTTAGCTATTACAAACCATGGTGCTAAAAATACAGGTATGTATACATCACTGTGCTATAATGTTTTTCGTTCTTCCAGGAAAATATCAAGAATAGGAATACCTGTATTCAATGGAACCTCTCTCCAAGATGTTTGAAAAATCTTCACACTGATTTCCACAGTGGTTCTGACACTTCACATTCCCACCAACAGTGGAGAAGGGTCCCTTTTCCCCACAGCCCTTCCAGCATTTGCTATTGGCTGATTTCTTAGTAATAGTCACTTTTTCTGGGGTGGGATGGAATCTCAGCATTGTCTTAATTCGCATTTATTGAATGATGATGTTGAGTATGTTTTTATGTATTTATTTGCTGCTTGTGTCTCTTCATCTGAGAAGTGTTTATTCATCTCAGATGCCCATTTGGATTGGGTCTTTAAATTGGGGGGGTATCTGACTTCTGTGAGTTATTTATATATTCTAGATAGTAATCCACTGTCTGAGGAACACCAAGTAATATTTTTTTTACACACCATGGGTTGTCTCTTTACTTTGTTGGTGGTTTCTCTTGCTATTAAAATGCTTTTTAGATGCAGTGAGATCCCAGTTGTTGATTCTTTGTGGTCATACTCATTCAATTGGGGTTTTGTTCATGAAGTCTTTGCTTATACCAATGCCTTCAAGAGTTTTACCTATTCTATCATTCAACAGATTTATTGTGTCTGTTTTAATATTTAGATCTTTGGTTCATTTCTATTTTATCTTGGTGTATGGTGAAAGGTATGAGTCTAGTTTTAATATTTGGCCTGTGGAAAACCAGTTTTTCCAGCACCATTTGTTAAAGAGGCTCTTTCTTCCAGTGAAGGTGTTAGGCCCCTTTGTCAAAGATAAGGTTGCTAAGTGTCTCAAGTTATTTCTGCATCTTCTAAGCTGTTCCATTGATCCTTGGGCCTGGTTGTTTGTTTGTTTGTTTGTTTGTTTTTCCAATACTGTGCTGTTTTCATCATAGTAGCTTTGCTATACAATTTCAATTCAGGGATTGTAATTCCCCCTTTCTTGCCTTTGTTACCCAGAATTGCCTTTACTGTTCTAGGTATCTTCTGGTTCCAAGTGAATTTTAAGATTGCTTCCACTAATTCTCTGAGATATGCTGTTGGAAGTTTGATTGGGATTGCATTAAATCTGTACGGCGATTTTGGAAGTATGGCCATTTTTACTCCACTGGTCCTTCTTACCCAAGAATGAGGGTTATATTTCTATTTTCTGATATCCTCTTTTGTCTCCTTTTCTAGGGTACTATACTTTTCAATGTAGAGGTTTTGTTACTTCCCTCATTAGATTAATTGTTAGGTATTTTGTTTTTGAATGCTATTGTGAAAGGTGTTATTTCCCTAATTTTTCTTTCAGTGAATTTGTTATTTGTGTATAAGAAAACTATTGATTTGTGAATGTTGACTTTGTGTCTAGCTGTGCTGCTGAATTTGGTTATTAAATCTAGAAGTTTTTGGTGGAGTTTTTGAAATCTTCTATGTATAATATTGTGTCATGTACAAATAAAGATAATTTAACTTCTTCCTTACCTATCGTTATTCCACTTATTTCTTCCTCTTGTCTAATTGCTCTGCCTAATGTTTCCAGAACTATATTGAATAAATGTGGTTACAATGGACTCTCTTGTCCTGTTCCTGATTTTAGAGTGAAAGTTTTTACTCTGTCCATTAAATTTGATGTTGGCTATTGCTTTTACATAAATAGCTTTATCAGATTAAGATAAAGACCAATATTCCAATTTTTCTCTTGAATTTTTTTCATGAATATGTGTTGGGCTTTGTCAAATACTTTTTCTGCATTATCGAGATGATATGACTTTTTTGTTCTTGCCTCTATTAATGTGGTGTATTGCATTCATTGATTTGTATATTTTTAACCATCCTTACATCCCTAGGATTGTGTCATCTACAAATAATGAAATTATCATTATTTGTAGATTTTACTCATGGTGTAGTCTTCTTGATGATTTGCTGCATTTTGTTTGCCAGTATCTTACAGAGAGAGAGAGAGAGAGAGAGAGAGAGAGAGAGAGAGAGAGAGAGAGCTCTTCTTTACTTTCATCTCTGACCCATTGGTTGTTCGGAGTGCAGGGTCTTATTTAATTTCCACATGCTTATGAAGTTTGTGTGTGTGTGTGTGTGTGTGTGTGTGTGTGTGTTTCCATTGGTTTCCAATTTCATTGCATTTTGGTCTGATAATATTCATGGGATAATTTTAATTATTTTACATGTAAGCACTCAAGCATGTGCAATGAGCTAGTATGTGACCTAATTTGGAGAATATCCTATGTACAACTGAGAAGAAAGTGTATTCTGATGATGTAGGAGGGAACACTGTAGGTATCTATGAAGTCCACATATGCTTTTTTCTGTGTTCCTGTCACAGGAACGTTTTTTTTTTTCATCCATTGACTTCCACTCATGAATTTTTTTTAATTACTTATGCTTCTTGTAAGCAAAATATTGTTGGATTTTGCTTCTTGATCTATTCTGCCAGTCTGGGTTTTGTTTGTTTGTTTGTTTGTTTGTCTGGTTGGTTGTTTTGCTTTTTTTTTTTTTTTTTACAGGGGATC
>NW_004524625.1:13253650-13266373 GCF_000260255.1 Octodon degus | reverse complement strand
TTTTTTTTTTTTTTTTTTTTTGATAGGTGCGTTGAGACCATCAACATTGATCTATATTGAATTGTCCTTGTCACGTTATTTTCTTGTTGTCACTCCTCTGTTTGTTTATCTTGCCTGGTATATTCCTTCTGTTGGAGTTTACAGAGTTGTAGTCCTAGTTATCTCTTTCTAGAATGTCCTTGAGAACCTTTTGGAGGGGGAAGTTTGGTGGTTCTTAATATCTTCAAGTGTTCTTTGTCATGGAAATATCTTAGTTATTCATCATTTCTGAAAGATG
Source organism: Octodon degus (assembly GCF_000260255.1). Lineage (NCBI taxonomy): Eukaryota > Metazoa > Chordata > Mammalia > Rodentia > Octodontidae > Octodon > Octodon degus. The sequence continues at coordinate 13,266,096 of NW_004524625.1, read as the reverse complement.
ACTTTGTAGGGTACATCAGTCTGGGTTGGAAATTGTTTTCTTTTAGAGTCTGAAACATTCCATTCCAAGCTCTCTTTGACCTGAGGGTCATGTCCAGAAGTGTGCTGTGATTCTGCTGGGCTTTCCATTACAGGTGATTTCTTTCTTTTCTCTCATAGCTTTTAGTATTCTGTTCTTGTATTGAGTTTCTAGAATGTTGATTATTATGTGCCTTGCTATATATTTTTATTGATCATGGATAATTAAAATTCTGTATGCTTCACTTACTGTGTGTGAAATTCTTTCTCCCTGCCAGGGAATTCTTTTTGTCATGACATCTCTAGACACGTTTTTTTAAATGTCATTTGCACCCACCTGCTTTTTCATTAACTCTGGCCAATCTCGTGTTACTTTTCTTTGCATCATCTAGAGCGGCTGGAATGACTTTTTGTGGCTGCTTGCTATGCTTAAAAAGTCTTCGTTTTCATAATTTTTGTATTATTTTAAAAAGATAAAAAACAAAAACAAGAACAAAGACAATAACAAAACAATATAAAACAATAAAAATGGTCCAAAATTTCAAAACAAGAATAGAAAATTAGGGCTGGGGAGATAGCTTGGCAGTCTAAGTGCCTGCCTGGCAATCACAACAACCTGGGCTTGATTCCTGGTACCACATGCCACACTGGCCCCAGAACCGTGGGCATGCTGTGCAGGCCACCAAAACTGGGAACTGTGGCACGTGCCTATAATCTTAGAGCTGGGGAGGCTGAGACAGGAGGATCACCGTAAGTTTGAACTGTGTAGCAAGACCCTATAACAAACAAACAAGTAAATAAAAGATTTTTTAAAAGAATAGAAAATTAACAATGGTTGCTATATTATGTATTATCATCATCAAATTTGTTGCTCAGATTATCAGATATGGGCATGCCAGATTGATCAGACAATTAAGCATTAACTCTTCCTTTCAATAAACCTTAATTTTTTCTTGGCCTTTTTAGTTTTTATTTTAAAAAGAGTAAAAATAATAGACAAGACATGAGAGATGATACATAAACTTCTATAAAAAAGAATAGTATAAAGATATTCAACCATGTTTTTTGGGTTTTCTTTTGTTTTTTGCTTTTTGTATTTTAGTACGTGGTCTACAGGGTCTACAAGGTCTCACTATCTAGACCAGCCTTGTAGAGATCTTCCTGTTTACAGCCTCCCAAGCCCTGGGATTACAGGCTCATGCCACCATGCCCAGCCTCAATGGCAGTCTCAGCATGACCCGGGGGCAGGGCCAGTGCAGCAGGCCCGGGGATAGAACTCCTGGCCTCTGCGGCTGCCTAAGCAGGCACTTTAATCTGCTGAGCTGTTTGGCCAGCCCAGCCATGGTTGTTTTATCGCACACTGCTGTCTTTGATGTACTCGGAATACATATATTAGCATATAAGATCAGTCAGAGCAAAAATTTTAAACATTAACTGTTACCTTGAAAAAACTGATAGAAAAGAAAAAGAAGGGCCACAAGGAAAGCCAACATTTTGGCGCTAGCCTTCCAAGGTCAATTAAGACTCAGGACATATGAGAACTTGTACTGTAACGTCATATAACTCAGTAGTGTCCCAAATTTTCTGATCAAGAAGATTATGAGGCCAAAGAGGAAAGTGATCGATGATATAGAGTGTGCCTAAGGAGAGTCACATGGAGAGAAAACATTCTCTCAGGCCTTCACAGAGAGCACATTGGCCAAGCAATGGCCGTGACTCATCCACATGGCTGACACTGACAAAGGTTCCACAATCTGAGGTACAGGATCTCAGGATAAATCCTGAGGGCATTTCACTGACCTTATCAGTCCCAAAAGCTACAACTCTTGTTGCATAGGTCCTGCTTTACCTTGGTCTTGACCATCCAGCAGAAAAGTATAAAAAGAAAGTACAAGAAATAAGGTCATGGTGTTATGTTGAGCTGTAGGGGACTCAGGTCAACAATTTCTGACATTACCAGTGAAGCAGAAGACCCAATACTATTATGGACTACTGAACTCTTTTAGAATATTTTGCTGAGTTTACACACCTATAATATTTAAATGATGGAACTTAACAAAAAAAGGGTATACGGATGAATGTCCATTTTGTATCTGTGTATTCAAAATGATTAGGATAGATAAATAGTTACATTCTCTTAATGAATAGAGGGATTTGTTCTGATGGTGTTTGCGGATAGGATATCAAGTCCGCATCTTGTACAGCTATTAACCACTAGGAAGAATGTATGCAACGTGTTGATTATTGAAACTGTCCTACCAATTTGGTTTGAAACTGTCTCATTGCTATTTGTTTCTCAATAAAATTATGGGGAAAAAACTGATACAAATTAGTAATACAAATATCTTAGCTATCCTGTGTATATACTTACTTGATTTTTTTTTCTTTTTTTATTTTATGTTCTTGGTGCAGGGTCTTAGGATTTCACTACCTAGATTGAACTCATAGTGAGTCTTCTGTTTTCAGCCTCCCAAGTTCTGGGATTACAGGTGTGTACCACCATGCCCAGTCTCAATTGCCATCTCAGTGCACCCTGGGGGCGGAGCCGGCACAGCACGCTGGGAATCGAATCCCAGCCACTGCACTCTGCCTAAGCAGGCACTTTAGTCCACTGAGCTGTCTGGCCAGCTTGATTTTTCCTCCTTCCCTTTTTTCCTATCTTTTCCCCTTTTCCTCATCTCAAATGCTTATTCCTTATGTAAAGTTTTTTCTGTTCTACTATGTCTATTATACTTTTCAGATTTTATACTTTTCAGGTTCTTACACTAGGGAGACAATATGATGTTTACACATGTGGGTCTGACTTATCTCATTTATAAGTATACCTGTTAGTTGCATCCATTTACCTATAAAAGCCTTGCTTATCTTTCTTTATAAAGAGTAATACTCCACTGTATATCACATCTTTTTTATCCATTCCTCAGGTGATGGGCATTTGGGTTGTTTCCAATACTTAGCTGTGACAAATTGTGCTGCTGTAAACATGGCTACACATATATATCACTGTGGTATGATATTTTTAGTTCTTTTGGAAAAATACCCAGAAGGGGAATATCCGGATTGAATGGGACCTCTAATCCTAGTTTTTAAGGGAGACTCCACACTGATTTCCATAATGGTTGTACCAGTCTACACTCTTACCAACAGTGGAAAAGGGTTCATTTCTCCCGCCAGTCTCTCCAGTGTTTGTTATTAGTTAATTTCTTCATGATGGCCATCCTTTCTGGGATGGGATGGTATCTCAGTGTTGTTTTAATTTGTATGTCTTGAATGACCAGTGCTGTGGGACATTTTTTCATATTCTCATGATTGATAACTTCAGTTTCATCTTCTCTATTTGAGATTCTGTACTGAAATTGACTCATTGCTGTCTATAAAATTTCAATGAAAGTTTTAACCTCCAGATATCTATTTGATTCTGTTTCATGGACTGCATTTCTGTCCTATGTTAGGCATTCACAGTTTCCATCATTTTCCTAAGATCTTCTTTTTCTTATCTGTATCAACTATAGAGTCACTGCATGTCTTTCATTATGGTCACCATCTCTGTAGCTCTCGGAGAAATTATTTCTGATTTTTTTTCTAGAGCCTTGTTCATTTGCATTGTTACTTCCACTGTCACCACTTTAGAGAGTTCAGGTTGGTGGCTCTTAGACTGTTCTCCTTCATTGCCCCCTGGGCTTGTCTTTGGTGAGTTGGATATTTGTAGTTGCATCTTCTTTAAATTTCTTCAGTTCATATTTTTTGTTTGTTTGTTTAATTCCTGGGTTAATGTTTATAAGTTGTCCATGGAAAATAACTGCATTACTAGTATTTAGAACCCATAGGAAATGACTGCTCCTCAGAGTGGTCTTCCAAGTGTAGTGGGATGTTGCGTTTTGAGTCTTTGCAATTATTGAGGATGAGAAGTTGGGCCTATTTGTCGCAGACTCTGTTTCTTTGAAAGTGGCCTATTGTATTTTTTATTACCCTGAGGCCATCTCATTCCTGGTATACCAGAAAGAACAGCTAGTTAGAACAGCATGTCACTTTGGTTATAGTGATACTATCAGCAATCACAACAGCATCAAACACAGCCTAGAAAATGACAAACTGAGGCAACCATTAATTTTCCACCTTTAACCATATGAACTAGATTTGTACTTATATAACAAAATCTAAACTAAGCCAGAAAATTGTACGTGCTAGTAATCTCTCAATAAATTTAAAAGTGGTTAGTGGAAGACATGGAGAAATAGAGGAAAATGAAGAAACTAGAAGCTGGGCCGGAGGACAAAGGAAGATCACGCAAACTTTGGGAAAGTGGCACAGAATACAGGAAGGAAAGAGAATCAGAAAGATGCAAAGAACAGAACAACAAAAAATCCTGCAACCACTATGGGAATCAGTGAAGGGTCTCCCTTAACAACTAGGATAAGTGGTCCCATTCAACCCAGATATTCCCCTTCTGGGTATTTTTCCAAAAGAACTAAAACTATCATACCACAGTGATATATATATGTGTACCCATGTTTACAGCAGCACAATTTGTCACAGCTAAATCTTGGAAACAACCCAAATGCCCATCATCTGAGGAGTGGATAAAAAAGATGTGGTATACAATGGAGCATTCAATTCATATAAAAACAAGAACAAACAATGAATAAAAAACAAGCAAAAATAGGAAGAAAAGAAAAGAAAAAACTTTCCACTTCAAGGTGTTTCTCTGGGGCCACAGGTAGACAATGTGGACAGACAGACCTGATCTCGAATAGCTTAGCCACACTCTGAACTCCAGGGACCATCCTGGAAATCAAGAAGAAAAGAATTAGTTAACCGAGTAGAAATAATCCCTAAGCATATAAATCCCAGAGCTAATCATGTTTATGAAATGAGAAATTTTAAAAAGTAAATAAAGATACTTAAAAGTTATTAAGTATAAAGATTAGATTCTATCCAGGAGAGAATTAAAAGTTCAATGAGGTATATAAATTAAATACTGGAAAGAAAATCACATAGCTTGAGGTTCCACATTTTCTTTTAATATAAATCTATTAAAAATGAAAATATCCACAAAATATTTTTGAACTTGGATCTTTCTATTCAGTTGCCTTTGCACTTCTCTCTTTAAGGGTAGCTCTGCGTTGGGTCACCACGATCAGTTAAAATTTACTGACCTTCTATTTAGGACCCCAACTCTGAGAACTATAGAGGAACAGGCTGAGGGAGAGACTGGAGGGAGAAAGATCATCAGGACGAGGAAGAATCATCAGGAAAGACGCCGACAGGCTGCCTTGTGTCCCAGGCGCAGGAGGCCCACGGCTCAGCACAGCGCTTGGTCGGGGTCACACAGCTGTGTTTGCTGAGTGCCTCCGCGGTGACAGCAAGCAGGCAGGCCCACTGTGCTCAGAGGACATCTGCCGAGCTGGATGTGGAATGCGTATTACTCTCTTCATTCCCAGAAGGAGAAATTGAAGATCACAGAAGAAAGTTGTGAATGGTCGCATGGGGACTGAGTCAGAATTTGAACCCAGGAACCAACTTCAAGGCCTGACCTCCTCTGCCATGGTCCACTGCCTCTTGTGGGAAAGACTGTCCCTGTGTGCCTACTTGGTACCAAAAATGCCACTTCCACTGTTCTGCGGAACACCCCAGCCTGTCAACCCCAACCAACAGCTGCATAATTCCAAATTAATTCTTAAATATGAAGGGTGTAAAGATACAAAAGCTAACTGAACTTAAAGCCCATGGACGCAAAGGACATATGTATTATGTCCCTCTTCTGTCCAGTGTAGGCCATGGCAGCTACTCAAAACATAGTTATTAAATAAATAAATGATTATATGAATGAGCTAATGAAAGCCCACACTGAAGTAGAGCTCATGATTCGAGCCTCATTTCTTCACCTCACTAGAGCCATGATTTTAGGCAAATTATTGATTTCTTTTAGCCCCACCTTTCTTGTCTGCAAAGTGCAAAAGATACTTTCATGGGCTACTTCTGGGTTTCCATGGGTAGCAAAATTTAGGGCCTAGTGTCACAGGAAGTGAGGCTGCGCTGTGGTCACTAACAAGATGGTTACATATGTACAGTTGCTATAAACACAGTCCAGAAGGGACTCTGGCCCTTCGAACTCCTTCCTCCTATATCAGGACAGAGAAAAAGACTGATTGCTTTTCTGTCCTGTGCATCACAATGGTCTTCTCTCTCAGGCAACCTGACTTTCTTTCTGGTCACCTGGTCAAGTGACAAGGTTGAAGTCAAGCTCCAGAAGTAGGATCTGGCCAGCATCCTGCCTAGAAGAGCTTCCCAGCCATCTGCTAAACAGTCGCCCTGCGGGGTGAACTTGTCCTTGGCCATCCTACATCCTGCCCTGGCACCCCGGCCACTCACTCACACGTCCCACACACACATGGACAGCGCCTATTCTGAGACCCTCCCAAGTGTGTCTGTTTGTTTTATTCCTTCTGCTCACGGTTCACTTTTGACCTAACCCTCCCAGGCCAGGCCCATCTAAGTGTAGTTGTATTATTAAAGGAAGGAAGCTGCCTCCCTTGTTCTCAGCTGGCCCTGCCCGTAACCTTCCCTTGCTGTGACTCTGCTGAGGTTCATCTGGGTTAGAGAGCCATCCGACTGCCAAGAACAATATTATTTAAATTTTAAATAATAGGTTCTTGGGAATAAAAGGTCATGAAGCATTCAGACTGCCACGGGGAATTTCTCCAAGAGGGTGATTCATAATCTTCCTAACTGTTCACCTCTGTTCCTTGTTTGGTAAAGATAAAGCCCCAAGAGCTGCCAAATATTTCAGGAAGAGACTCTTCCATTTCTTGTCTATGCTGGGCCTTATTCAACAGATTTGCATAGAATGAGTATTCCAATGCCAAAGCAATTGAAATAGCCATTATTGTCTCAGTCTTTTGAACAGCGTTTGTTAAAACATGATCTCGGCGTATCATGGACACATCTGGGCCTCAATTTGTTCTTCTAAAAATGGGGATAATAACACCGACCCTGTCTAAGAGCAGATGACATTAGCCATATGGGAGCATTTTAGAAACAATAAAGCAGAAACATATGCAGAGTGTTTTTGCCCCAGCAGAAGATATCGGCAAGGCATGTGGCCATTTGTGCGAAGAATTTCACTTTTACAAGGTAAATTTACTATGTACTATATAAAAATCAGCTTTTAAAAGACTAAGGTCATTTTCACTTTCCTAGAGATGAGGATTTTACTTTGATTACTGTGCTGCAAACGCACAACCCTGTTGCTACGCGAGCTGTGCTGAGTGGAGCACAGAGCCAGCGAGAGACAGCAGCGCGGCTCGGGGGGGCCAGCGCGCGCTCAGCCCGAGGTGGCCCCTGCGGGGGGGCCCTGCGTCAGTGAACAAATAGGCAGGCTGCCAGTGTTCGAATCTCCGGGGAGAGGAAGACGTTGATCAGGAGAGCAGGCTGGGCCTCTGGAAATTTGCCATCAATGCCAGCAAGCTTCTGTTCTGATTCCGCAGAGTGCTGGGAGGACCCCACCAGCTGCCTCCATGTGGCCCCGGTCTGCCAGCGCTACTTTTCTGATTGTCCAGCTGTGCAATCTGTTCAGGTGAAAATGAACCCCAACCTAGTGGAGTAATCTTCTTTCTCCATGGGATGGTTAATCTTGATTGTCAACTTGATTGGTTTAAAAGATTAGAAAAACACATGTCTGGGTGTGTCTGGGTGGGTCATGGGCTTGTGAAATTGGAGCCCACATCTGGAACCCAGACTCTTCCGGCTGGGCTCACTCTTGCTGTCTCTGCCTCTCAGCTGCCCTGAGGTAGACAGCTCACCTCACCACGCCCTGCTGCCCTGATGGTTCTGCCCTAGAGTCCACTGACTGAGGGCAAACATCTCTGAACTATGAACCAAAAATAGACCTTGGCTCCTTTAAGTTCTCTATAACAGGTGTTATTTCTCAGCAACAGAAAAGGTAACTAAGGCACTCCACCCCAATGACTGAGTTTTTTGTTTATGTCCCAAAGACCTTAGAGTGGAAACAGGGCATGGGACAATCTTTCCCAGAAAGTGGTCGGATGGGAAGATTTTCATCTTGAGTTCTGTATGAACTCAAGGGGTTCAGTGCCAATTTGATGGGGGAAGGTGACAGAATTGGATTCTGAACAAAATGAACTTAAAATTTGGGTTCAAAGAAAAAGATCCTATACATTTAAAGGAGTTAAAGAAGTAGAAGGTTCTCTGCTCTGCACTGACCCAGCCAAGGAGCAACTGGGAAGAGGCGGTGGTTAGAGCCCTCCCTGAGAGTCCAGCTGAAGAGGCTCTAGGAGAGGAGGGAGAGACAGGGAGGGCAGGCGGGAGCAGCTCAGACAGGGACCTACTCCTCTGCTCATGTTCGCCCTCAAGGTCGGAAACACGGGAGGGAGAGAGGAGGCTGCAATGCGGGCTGATCACCAAGATGCATGTGACGAGTGCTCTCCCACCTCCCTCCCTCGTTTCCTGCTGAATCTTAGTTCCTCTTCATCTTATCCAGAAAGCCTCTCCCAGGTCTCCTCTGCCTTAACACTATGACAATATTAGCTGCCACTTGCTATGTGCTTACTGAGCACTGCTGTGCTTAAGTGTCCCCCCAGGGTGCGGGGTGATGAAAGGGTTCATCCCCAGTGTGCACAAAGGGGTGATGGCAGTGGGGCTCTTGGGCTTGGAGGAAGGTCCTTAGCTCGCCCAGGACACATACATGCTCAGAACTGGCCCCTGTGCCATCGCCCGTGAGCTCTCATGAGAGTTTCGTCATAGAAGGAGCAAGCCTGGCCCTGCTGTTCTTTCTGTTTCCTGGCTTGAGGCATGACGATGTGTTCCTGCTTCCCCATTGCACTGATAGCCCTGTCCCTCAGGAGAGGCCAGACCAGCAGGGACACCCCGTATTGGGCGTGGAACCTCAAAGGTGTGAGCTAAGGGGGTTTCCTCACGAGCAGCCTCTGTCAAGGCAAAATAGTAACTGACTCGACTAGACATTTCACATGTTTGGATACAATTCCCCTGAGTCAGCTTTTGGAGTAGACATTACTGAAACTTTGTTGATGAGCAAACTGCCATAGAGGAGTTAACTAATGTGCCAAATATCACAACCTAGGAAGTCCCAGACTTTCAGACCCAAAACTGCCTGTAAAGCCATAGTTTTTGTTGATGTTTTTAAAAGAGGATAAGGAATAAAAGGGCTGGCAAGATAGCTCAGTGGAATAAGTTCTACTCAGGCAAGTGCAAGGATGGGGGTTTGATCCCAGCACCACATGCCTCACTGGCCCCACCCCCGGCCATGGTGGCATACACACCTGTCGTCCTAGCGCTGGGAAGGCTGAGTCAGGAGGATTGCTAGGAGTCTGAGCTGTGTAGTGAGACCCTGTACCAAATACATAAAAAAAAGAGAATAAGAAATACTTTTTAAAAAAGAGCAACAATACAGAATTTCACTAAACAAAATGATAGGAATTCAACAGTGGTTATTATATTGTATATTGTTGTTTGCAAATTAGTTATTCATGTTACAACATATAAGCATGCAAAATGGGTCAAAATAATTAAAAAGGAGAAAAAAATTAAGCATTAACTGCTCTTTTCAACAGACCTGTAGAAATCAGCAGTACAGTTATCCAACTTATCCTGTATATATACATATATATATATTTCATTTTGTGTATTTGGTACAGGGTCTCACTACACAGATCGGACTCATAGTGATCCTCCTGTTTTCAGCCTCCTGAGCGCTGGGATTACAGGTGTGCACCACCACGCCCAGTCTCAGTCGCCATCTCAGTGCACACCAGGGATCGAACCCTGATCCCTATATCTGCCTAAGCAGTCACTGTAGTCGGCTGAGCTATCTGGCCAGCCCTTCCTTTTCCTTTTTCCCTCTTTTCTCCTTTCCCTCACCACAGTTGCTCCTGCCTTTTGAGTAGTTTCCCTTTCAGTGTCTATTGTGCCTTTCAGATCCTGCTTACTCTTTCAAGTCCTTACACCAAAGAGACAATACGACGTTTACACATGGGGATCTGATTTATTTCACTTATGAGTAAGGCCTCTAGTTGCATCCATTTACCTGGAAGAGCCTCAAGTTTATCTTTTTGTAGCTGAGTAATACTCCATTGTATAAAAATACCACATTTAAATCCATTCCTCAATTGATGGGCATTTGTGTTGTGTCCAAATTTAACAGTGATACATGTTCAACCACGTTTATAGCAGTCAAAGCCATAGTTTTTAGTCAGTGTTAGGGGTTAGCAAATGATGTGCCAGAGTGGTACTCTGCATGCTGAGTACATGAGGCTAATGGAGGCTGGAAAGCCCCCAAAGGTCTCCACCTCCTGCCTTCCTGTCTCTCAACCCTTTTTCTCCTCTAAGGCCCGTCATAGAAACCAGAATTGCTCTTCCCCAAGGTAGATCATAGAAAGAAAACAACTCTCCTGAAAGCAAGTCAGGAGGCCTAGAAAGCTTGCTCTGTCTCTTCTCCTTTCTCCCTGAAGACCTCACTTCAGAAGGGGCCTGGCCCATACCTGACAAGAAGCACTGTTGCACAAAGACAGAAAAGAATCTTGAAGACAGGACAAGAAGGCCTTGCTGGGGTCCCTGCTTATTCTTATGCTCTTTTTCTCTAATTACACTTCTGTGAGGCTGTCCATTGTTCATTGTACCTGGACATAACAGCGGACAACTTTTGATGGCTCTTTTCTAAAGCTCCTGGGTCACCTTAAACTTAAGTTAGATACATTAGCTATGCTTTTCTCTCATTAGCCTGTCTTCTGTTACAGGCGTGTCAGTTATTAGCCCTTATGATGGGCGCGGAAAGGCAGCGCCCAGACAGCTTTCTTCATAAAGTTAGAATCATCCGTTTCACCATCTGTGTGTACCTTCAGTGCATGTCCTGAAGGGCTGGCACTGTGTTGGCAGTCAAAGATGAGTCATGCCAAGGTGAGCTTTTATCTTCAGGAAGGGCGCACCCACCAACATGTAGTTGTGAGAGAGGATGCAGACCTCACAGGAGTGTGCTCAGAGTTCCACGGAAACAGGAGGCACTGCACACAGCTGGCAAGGCAGCAAGAAGTCATGACTGGGCCCGGGAGGCAGCCCAGCAGCCTAAGTGCCTGCCTGGCAAGCGCAAGGGCCTAGTTTGATCAATGGTACTGCATACCGTACTTGCTCTGGACCCCGGGCGCGCCATGCTGGCCACCACTAGGAGTGTGAGATGCATAGTGAGACCCTGGACCAAGGAAGTAAATAAACAAACAAACAAGAAAGAAAAGAAGTCATTGCTTATTCATATCTTCTGAATGTGTCCCCTAAACACATCCATTGCCTCCTCAGAGTGCCAAAAGAACCAGGTCCATCTTACCATGGAGAAAAGACCCAATAAAGCTATGCTAGCTGTTCCTAGTACTAAGAACTTTAATCTTTGTATTCCAGGTTACTCCCTTACATGTGTCTTTGCCAAATATCCCCAGGAAGGAACTGAAGCACACAGCACACCATGTTATCCCAGGAAGCAAACGGGGCTGAGACCACTCAGCAAGCTTTGTGACAGTGACAAGGCATGCAGCTTAATGCCTGGGTGCAGAGAGACAGAGGGCAATAAGGCCGCTGTAGGGAACAGAGAGAAGTGGGCCTTTTGGTAGGGATTAAAAGAACACAAGGGCCATTAGGCAGGACGATGTTAATAACCATCTGTGATCCAAGTTCTCTGGCTGTCTTGAACCTCAGGGGAGAAAGCCATTGAGGGTCCCGTATAAGTTTTAGGGTGTCTCCAAATGTCCAGAGATGTACAAGATTCCTTGGCCATCTTTTTATCTAAAAGAGAATAAAAAGAGTTTTAACAATTACAAATAATACAGATTTTTACTAAACAAGATTACAGGAATTCAGCAATGGTTGTTTTACCACAGATTGTCTTCAAATTAGGTGTTCAGATTATCAGATTGAAACATGAAAAATTGGTAAAATAAATAAATAAATAAAAATAAAGGAAAAAAATTAAGCATTAACTGTTCCTTTCAAGAGGCCAGTACAAATCCACAGTAGAATTATCCAAGCTATCCTTTGAGGACAGCTTTGTGCTGAGCTGAGTCTCCACTGAGAACAAGGCTTCTGCCAGCAAACAGGTGGGTGCTGGGAGAGTCATGTCTGATGTGAGCTTACAAATATACCCATTTCCCTGATGGTAAAACTAAGGCCTGAGAAGATAAGGTACTTGCTTTCATAATGTGATGAGGATATGAAACATTAACTGAGGTGGAATCACCTTACCGTTGCCACGAAGGGTCTTATCCTAGAGACTTGGGAGCAGAAGTGAGGTGGGAGCAGGACGGCAGCAGGAGAGTCACACCTGGTACGCATTTGTGCGGAGTGACTTCCTCCAGTAGTTGTACAGATTAACATAACAGTTATTAAAAGCATATGCTTAAAAATAAATAA
>NW_004524625.1:13250967-13252695 GCF_000260255.1 Octodon degus | reverse complement strand
TGTTTTGTTTGGTTTGGTTTTTGTGGTATTGGGGACTGAACCCAGGACTCTTGATGACATACCTTCTAGGCAGACCCCACCACAGAGTTTCCTTTGTGAAACAGGGTCCCAGTAAGTCATCCGGGCTGACTGAGACCTTGCAGTGCTGCTGGGACAGCCGCCTGTGAGGCTGGAATTATAGATGTGTGCGATCATACCCAGGATTTTCAAAAAATCATTTTCTCTACCCCATCTTTAAATGTACAGAGCGATTTTAGCCTCCACATTTGCATTCGACACAACAACCCAGGGAAGGCAGCCGACTCGAGAGGCGGAGTCACAGCCCCCCACCCCTCACACAAACGATGGAGATCGGAAGGTAGAATTCTTGCCGGCGGGTTGCCTTTCCGCTCCATGCTGCCTGTGTGCCACCTCTAACGTATGCCTGCAGCGCCTGGGAAGGAGAATGGAACTGTCTCCCAGCTGTACCAGGAACTTCTGCGGGCATCCTGGGAGAACGTCACGGGTAGACACACGTGTGCAACCTCCCTCAGGTACCAGAGCCTGGACTCTGCAGCCAAACCTGGTCTGGGCTGGCTCCGAGTAGTAACAACTGTGTTTCTTCTACTCTCCCTCAGGAATTTACAGTGTGTTTCTGAATCTTTAATTTTGTACCTGATCACAGAAATAAGTCTGGGAAGAAGGGCATTCTCAGGCCTCTGTCTGCGGAGGCTTAGTGCTTGTGTAGCCATCCCGGGGGAGTGCTCAGGGTCCTCATAAACCTGGGGTTCAGAGAGGGAAATGAGCAGCCTCCCTAACCCCACTTCCTGTCTCCACCCAGAAATCAGATTACCCTAACTAACTCTTTAAAATCCCAAACAAGGGGCTGAGGAGATGGCTCAGTGGAATAAGTGCTTCCCTGGCAAGCGCAAGGGCCTGAGTTCAATCCCCGGTTCTGCAAAAAAACAAAAACAAAAACAATAAAATCCCAAACAAACAGAATGAAGAACATGCAGGAAGGCGGTGGAAATGCCTCCAGCCCCTAGCAGCGAATCGACTTTCACGCGCCGTCTCAGGGCTGGTTGCTGACAGCTCTCTCCACTGGTACAGCTGACTGACAGGGCAGGCCAGGTATGACAAGGCGGCCAGCACGGAGCATGACGTCATGGCGTGTGGAACGGAAACCCTTGACTGTTGCCCAGATGGCTGCTAAGCCTTCCAGGAGGGATGCTTGTGAGAGGAGACACAGGACATGTGTGCTGTGACCCAAGCATGAAGCAGAGCCTAGGCCCCCCTGTGGCAGCGCAGCTGAGCAGGCTGGCACAGGTAGAGGGGCGCTGGGCAGGAGCTAGACTCATCAGGACTCCTGGCGCGTCACGGGGAAGCCAAACAGTCACATGCCTGATCAGAAAGTCCCGACTCGAGCAGCAGCTTTGTAAAGCTGTATGTGCTCAGGGGCTGTTGCTTTGCCCACGGGAAGAAATACGAGCTTTGGAAACATTTGGGCCAGGGTTCCGCTGCTGCTTTCTATGCGACTGTGGGCAAGTCGCTCCCCACCCACCCCCACCCCAGCCTCTGTTTGCTGAACTCCAGGACGGGGCAATCGTCGTGCCTTCCTGTTGGGGTTGCTGTGAGGATCACCACACAGGGCCAACCAGCGGACCTGGCACACATGGGGATGGTTGGTGCTCTTATGAATAAGAGTGTCGTGTGCTACAACCCCGTGTCAGCGTGACTGGGGCATCTGCT
>NW_004524625.1:13239327-13249072 GCF_000260255.1 Octodon degus | reverse complement strand
AAGCTAACTTTCCTGCATTTCTGCTTTGCCAATTTGTAAATCTGAAGTTGGTTTACTATTAGTTTCAGAATGGAAAAAAGCTTCTAGGAGTAATTTCTTTAAATCCCTGAAATTACCAGTTGCTAAACAGTCCTTCTGTTTCCTCTAATACAAAAGAACTTAGTGGAAGTCAGCCAAGGAAAATACTTAGCCTTGTAGAGAGAAATGGACTATTATTAAAAGCCAGAGAGGTTATTAACAAAGATAATATCATAATTAAATGTCTGGGGTCCCTGGACTCCCTGGAGCAGCAAGAGGCGATCACAGGTTTTACGAAGGCAGCAAGCAGTTGTCTGTCTAATGGTGCCGGATGACAGCGTTGGGTCTCCAGGACAAGGCCGCTTCCTGCAAAAGGACCTGGGAGTCCAGGTGGCTGCCCGCTGCTCAGCTGCTGATCAGCCAAGGAAATGTCTGACCTGGTGACTTAGGGCTTTAAGAACGAAAAACTGGAACTTGATGTGTGGAGCACTTTGAAAAGTTTCTGTGAGTCATCCTTTCAAACAGTAGGGTCGAGCTTAAGACAGGTCTTGTCTACATTTCTAGAAGTTCTTCTGGGAAGAGGAATAGTTCAAGATTTTCAGCAATTAAGTTGTCATTATTTCCTTACAAAATGTAAGCAGGACCTAGAATTACAGATCCTCAAGTCATAAAAGTAAGTGAAAAAGGAAAGTGGAGCAACCTAGGAGTCCAATTTTCACTCCCTCCCCCAGCTCCTCTTTCTTTTTTCTCCTTTTTCTCCACCCTTTCCCCAACCATGACATTTACTAGAGGTTTGGAGAGGATGTACATTAGAGGCAAGAACTGTCCTGTGATCAAATCTTGGTGCCATCTGTTGCCCCTAATCAAATAAAATCATCAGTAAAAAATTACACTGTGTACTCATTGATCAGAAGATGCATGGCATGGTTTGGGTTTTTTGCCAGGAGAACAATGTAATACAGGACATATTCTATAATATTAGTTTATAAGGAAACACCCAAGAATCATATACAACTAGTGCAGGAAATCTATCTGTACGCTAAATACCAAAGAATCCAGCTGAGGGCCTGGATCCTACTTCACTGATCTGCACTGGACAGGCCCAAAGGTCAGGGGTGGGAGCTAAGAAGTCTATGCCAGCAGGATGAAGGATCTGTGCCAGCAGGCTGAGGGATCTGACTGGAGCCAGGAAGCAACACTCAGGGTGAGCACCAGAGCTCCCCTAAAGGTACCACAGCCATCCTCAGCAACAGTGAGGTCCCGAGCTCCTCCAGTGATGAGGAAAACTGAGTTTCCAACAGGAAAGCCAATGCCACAAGCTTCTCCATGAGGCTGAGCAGTGCACCATCTTCCCCTCCAGAGCCAGGAAGCGATGCTCAAGATGAGGACCAGAGCTCTCTAATGTTCATTGGGAAAGCCAGCATGACAAGGTCCTTCAGCAGAACTGCATGAGAGAACAAGCAGCTTCCAGCAGCTTCTCCAAACAGCATCCCTAACAGCGTTTTGGCAGATTCTCCTGTTCTGCCTTTTATACTGCCGGCAACAACCGTCAGGTGGGCTCCCGCACCCAGCACCACATTAATTTAATTCAGCCTGGTGTAATAAGCTGACCACTAGTTAGCAAGCCACTACAACACATCCTGGTTGAAGAAGCAATATGAGGTGAAGTAATAGCTGTGGGCCTTCAAAACATCAGCGACCCTCTCTTGCTAAGCCTTCTCAGCTGGAAGGTGAAGGTTAGAAACTGCCCCTTACAAAGAGGTTAGAAATTAAAAGAAGATTGGATATGCATTAAGAGCTGGTAACAGCAACAGCCTAAAGTGTGGATGATCATTACATGGATTATAACCTACCAACGGTCATTAACTCCATATAAAGAACTTGTACAAGTCATAGATATTTGCTAGCTGATGAAGGAAGGAGCTGAGCTCGGATGCTTCCTGCCTTGGCAAGCTTCCCCTCTGAAGGAATCTGGGGAAGCCACACCCCCAGCTACACAATTGAGGTCTCCCTTATCAACCCTACAGCTTTCTTCACTTTTAGTAGGAAACTTGCATTACTTGAGACTCATTACGAATAAAGGACTTACCCAGAGTTTCCCCCGTCATCAGCCTTGAATACAATAAGGGTCATAGTAACAGGATTGATTAAGTAATTAAAAATAATTCTTGATCTCCACTTCCCCCTCTCAAGCCCCCACGAAGTTGCTGTCTGTCTCAGTTACTCTTCTCTCGTTGCTGGGACAACTGCCCAACACCCAAAATGAAAGAAGGAAAGGTTTATTTAGCTCACAGTTAGTGAAGGTTTCAGTGCATGCCCCACTGGCTGCAAGGCAGAGCGGTACAGGGCAGAGAGCAGCCTTTCATGGTGAGGCAAAGAGCAAGAGCACCAGGGCAGGACAGGAGCAGCGGCAGCAATGGCAACAGAGAGCAAGTCTGTCTCCCGTACGTTGCATTCAGGCTATTTGTCCCAGGCTCGGTGTAGCACTCACACCCATAATCCCAACAGTGCTCATACTTTTAATCCCAGCAGCACTCACACCCATAATCCCAGTGGATCATGAATTAATCACAAACTCTAGAATTCTGCCCATGACTTACATGAGGCTTTGGGGGGAAACTAGACACAAACCATAACACTGGCCTGTGCTTATTAATTGTCCACCACCTATGAAGCCCTTGGGGCTAGCTGCAATTGTAGCCGCCAGAAACTTCAGGAGAGAGCTAAGGAGGTATCTACAAGAGCCCCTAAGCAGGGCATGCGCAGGCCTCACTTCAGCTGGGTCACCTAGAGCCCTGTATGAATAAATGGCACACACTTGTGCATCTCTCTGGGAGGCTGATACAGGAGGGTTGCCAGCTGAAACCCAGTCTGGACAACTTAGTAATTTAGCAAGACCCTGTCTCAAAATAAAAAGATTTTTAAAAGGGTTCAGGGTAAAGTGCCCTGAGTTTCAGCATGTGCACCTTCGTGGGGTGGGCCATGTGCCCAGGTCTCCCTGTACCCCATTCAGAGCACTTCCTACAACTGCTGCTGGAAACGGTGAATGCCTGGAGTCTAACTGGGGGCCAGCGCAGGGGCAGACTCCATCATGTCTTGCTCACTCCACACCATTCTGCCAGGGCACAAGCTAAAGAATGCTGCTGAGGCTGGGGAGGAAGCTCAGCGGTCTATGCGCCTGCCTGGCAAGTGCAAGGACCTGAGTTCAATCCTTGGTACCACATGCCATGCAGGCCCCGGAACCTGGTGCACACCTGGAATCCCAGTGCTGGAGAGGCTGAGACAGGAGGATCACTACGAGTCTAAACTGTGTGATAAGATGTTATAGCAAATAATTTTTTTAAGTAAAAGAAAATGTTGTTCTATGAAAAACACTACAAAGACAGTAAAAAGGCCAGCTGCAGACCAGGAGAGAGATTTATGAAATATATATCCAATAAAAGACTTTTATCCAAAATGTGCAAAAATATCTTTATAAAAACTTTTATTGAAATACAATGCCACTTTTTTGCATTATAAAGTTTGATAGTTTTGAGTATACTGCATTACCAATTTTTTAAACTATGAGAAAATATACATAACATAAAATTTTCCATTTTAACATTCATTGTACAATTAAGAATCTTACAAGTTGTGCAACGGTCATGTCTATTCATTTCCAAAATATTTTCTTATCCCAGACATAAACTCTGTGAACATTAGGTAATAACTTATTACTTCCCCTCTCATAAATCCCTGCTAATCTCTGATCTACTTTTCTGTTTTTATCAATTTACTTATCCTAGATTTTTCATGTAACCAAACAACACAGTCTTTGTGCTTTTGTGTCCTATTTCACACAGCTTAATGTTTTCAAGGTACCTCATGTAGTGACACACATCAGAACTTCTCTTTTTATGGCTGAGTGAGTTTTCATTGTAGGGCTGTACACTTCGTTTACCCATTTCTATGTTGGTGGTGCCTGAATTATTTCCACCTTTTGGTTATTGTGAATACTCCCAAACTAAACACTGGAGTGCAAGTATGAGTTCAAGTGTCTGCCTTCAGTTGCTTTGGGTGTCCACCTCAGCATGGACTTGCTGGGTCCTGTCATCATTCTTTTTAGCCCTTTTGAGGACTATGGAATTATTTCCCATACAGACTGCAATAATTTTCATTCCTTCTAACAATGTATGAGGTTTTTCACTTTGTGCATAACTTTACCAACATTTTGTTTTCTGGGTTTAGTTTGGTGTGTTTGTGTGTGTGTGTGTGTGTGTGTGTGTTCCTTTCTTTTATTATAACCATCCTACTGGATATAGTGTGGTATCCCATTGTGAGGTTTTTTTTTAATGTATTTAGGTCAGAGTCTACAGGGTCTCACTACACTGATCGGACTTATAGTGATTCTCCTGTTTTCAGCCTCCCAAGTGCCGGGATTACAGGCACGCGCCACCACGCCCGTCTCCTCATGTGCTTTTGATTTGGTTTTCCCTATTGACTGAAGATGCTGCGCACATTTTCTTATACTTTTGCCATTTGTGTATTTTCTTTAGAAAATGTCTATTTAGTCCTTTCCTCATTTTTAATTGTGTAGTATTTCTTTTTGTCCTTGTGTTGTAGGGATCTTATGTATTCTGTATATTAAACCATTATAAATATATAATTTTCAAATATTTTCCTCCAACCTATAGGTTACTTTATTAGTTTCTTGTAGAATAAAGGAGACCAAAGAGAACATCAGAAAATGAGAATGTAGCCTCTGTTCCTGGAGAGGCAGAATGAACATTAAGAAACTAAGTGTTATGGTTGGGATCTAGACGTCCTCTCAAGCCTCGTGTGGTCATAGGGCTTTTTCAGACATGGCTGAATCCAGAGCCTGTGACTGGTGCTGCACTGCAGGGACAAAGGGTGGGTGCTGGCTGCCTCAGCCCAGTGATCGGGTTGGCACTGCCCTGATCCCATAGACTGGACACAACACAAGGGACAGAAAGAGATTCGTCCTCCTCCTTTGTTGCTTTTTCTCTCATCTCCGCCGAGGGTTCATCTGTAGATTCATGTCTTGACAACTCACCTCTTTCTATCCCTGAATAATATTCTATTTTGTGTTTCAACCATAGTTTGTTCCCTCATTTTCTGTCCCCCACCCAAGGCATCTTGGTTGATTCCAGTTTTGTGATTATCAACAAAATTTCTACAAATATTCTTATACAGGCATTTGTGTGCACATAAGTTTTCATACCACTTGGGTAAATACATGTGCTTTCTAAAGTATTGGTATCATTTTTCTCTCCTGTCAGCAGTGAATGAAAGTTTTTGTTGCTCCACACTCTACAGCAGTTGATAGT
Source organism: Octodon degus (assembly GCF_000260255.1). NCBI lineage: Eukaryota > Metazoa > Chordata > Mammalia > Rodentia > Octodontidae > Octodon > Octodon degus. The sequence goes on along the minus strand of NW_004524625.1, from coordinate 13,243,727 downwards.
CTCAGTTTCATGGGGAGAAGAGGAATAAACAGTCCACGGGATTTTTGTACAGTGAAATGATTTTGCACAATACAGTAGTGGTCAGTGCATAAAATTATGCACTTATCAAACCCCAAACAACTTCTAAGTACAAAGAGTGACCCTTATCAAGAGAGGGAAAAGAGAAGAGTTAGGAAACATGACAATATCAAGACATACAGTTATATGTAGAAGATGGGCAAGGCAATGATCCTGAGAATCTCCAGAAGACTTTTTGAATCTAGCAGTTAATTGGAAAGATTCTCATCCTGACTAACTATATATACTGATACCTGTGAACTGATCAACTGTACTGCAGATGGTAATTTGTAATAGTAGTTTCATGTTTGGAGAGCTTGTCATTCTGGTCTTCTGAATATGGGCTGCTTGTCATGACATGCCAGTTGCTGCTATGAAGTCTCTCGGGTAGATGGTTGTTCAAAAGAAGGGGGTGGTGAATGAAAGCAAGAGACAGGAAAAGGAATATTGTGGGACTGTTCTGCTTCAAGGTTGTATATGGTGAGATTTCTGGACTTATGTGTAAACATAAGAAGTATATAATTCTTTATGCCTATTTTTAAAATATATTCTAATTTTTAAATGTTTTTTATCATATTCTGTAGGGACTTAACATTCAACATACCAATACTTGATGAAAAATACCTGTTCCATATTATGCCTAAGATGTTTGATATTCAGACAGATGGTGAACTTAAGCTTAACAGACTAGGTTGTATGGTAATAACAATACGCTTGTCTTCTGGATGGTTAACAACCTAAGTTTGCAGACCAAAATTAGATGAAAAGGATGGCTGCAAGGAAAGCCAACATTTTGGCCCTAGCCCTCCAAGGTCAGTTAAGACTCAGGACATATGAGAACTTGTACTGTAACGTCATGTAACTCGGCAGTGTCCCAAATTTTCTGATCAAGGAGATTATGGGGTCAAAGAGGAAAGTGATCGATGATGTAGAGTGTGCCTAAGGAGAGTCACATGGAGAGAAAACATTCTCTCAGGCTTTCACAGAGAGCACATTGGCCAAGCAATGGCTGTGACTCATCCACATGGCTGACACTGACAAACAATTTGAGGTACAGGATCTCAGGATAAATCCTGAGGGCATTTCACTGACCTTCTCAGACCCAAAAGCTACAACTCTTGTTGCATAGGTCCTGCTTTACCTTGGTCTTAACCACCCAGCAGAAAAGTAAAAAAAACGAAATATAAGAAGTAAAGCCATGCTGTTATGTTGAGCTGTAGGGGACTCAGGTCAACAATTTCTGACATTGCCAGTGAAGCGGAAGACCCAATACTATTATGGGCTACTGGACTCTTTTAGAATATTTTGCTGAGTTTACACACCTATAATATTCAAATAATGGAACTTAACAAAAAAAAAGGGTATACAGATGAATGTCCATTTTGTATCTGTGTATTCAAAATGGTTAGGATAGATATATAGTTACATTCTCTTAATGAATAGAGGGATTTGTTCTAATGGTGTTTGTAAATAGGATATCATGTCCACATCTTGTACAGCAATTAACCACTGGAAGGAATGTATGCAATGTGTTAATTATTGAAACTGTCCTACCAATTTGATTTTAAACTGTCTCATTGCTATTTGTTTATCAATAAAATTATGGAAACAAAAAGAGTGACCCTTAATATATCCAGATGTTTTTTAAAAGTTATATATGTTGAGGGCCAGTGAGATAGTTCAGCAGACTAAACTTCAGCTTAGGCAAGTGCAGAGACCAGGGTTTGATTCCCGGCACCACATGCTGTGCCGGCCTTGTCCTTAGGCATGCTGAGCCAGCCACTGAGTCCTGATGTGGTGGTGCACACCTGTAATCCCAGCACTGGGGAGGCTGAAAACAGGAGGATCATTGCAGGTCTGAGCTGCATAGTGAGACCCTGGACCAAATACATAAATTTTTTTAAAAATCTGTATTTTGGAGGACCCCGGGAAAGTGTGCAGACTGTGATAAGAGAATATGCTCTATTGTAAATGTACATAACAATGTCAGTGAAGAAGTGGAAGGCAGAGTGTAGGCTTAAGTCACTGGAGATGAGTGATGGTATGATTAGATTAAAGGCTAAAGTATTTGCTCACAAGAATAGCACTACTTGAGTTTATAGAGCTGTTTCCCATGGTGGTCCAAGGAAACGGTTCTGATACTGCCGTGTACGTAAACTAGGATGAGGCAATTAAGTAAACAGATGTCAGATGTTGGGAGTTGAGTTTCTTACTTGGGGATTTACAGACCAAAAGAGTGACCAGGTGAGAATGAGCCAGGTGGGAATGGGGTAGAGCTGGAGGCAGTCTTACGTTTGGCTTAATGGACATTCAGATAGTTAAATACTGAATCAGCTACAGTTGTGTTTACACACAGGCTTCGGGATGTACACACAGGATTCTATAGCTCCTTTCCCTTGTCAGCTGGGAGGGAGTAGAAACAGCCCAGCCCAGAGGAAGGAACACAATATTAAGTGTTAAGCAGGTCACGTCTTGCTTTCTAAGACCATGCGCTTCTCAAAGAAGTGGCTTATTCTGGGATCAGAGAAGTGAAGTCACTCTAGAAGATGAGTCTGGAGCATCTTATAGTGCCAGAAAGTCAGGAATTGTTAAAACAAAGCAAAACACTATACTGTGGGATTAGGTCAAAGGGACACTTGAGCCAACTAGAAAAGCTCCCAATGGCCAAAGCTGGAGCAAATTAAGCAACAAAATAAACAAAGCACTATTGGATTATAAACCAAAGTATAAAATAAACACTCTGAGAGTCCATTTTAGTATAAATAAATGGTGATAGAGACAAATTCCCCTGGCAGAATAATTCAAAAACAAGAGAAGCTTTACAGTGATGGAGAAACAGAAAGCACAGCCTCACCCAGTGCTCAAGATCCACGCCAAAAGCGATGTCGGATGTACCGTAAGAGCCCTTGCGTTGCTGCACAAAAACAGCACTTTACCTCTGTGGCCTCCCCCTGAAAGACCTACACCCCCGTCTAACCATGAGAAAAACTTCAGATGAATTCCCGTGGAGAGGAGCACTGTACCACACACCTAGCTAGGGCTCCTGCAGACTGTCAAGGTCATCCAGAACAAGGCAAGTGTGAGAAAGTCCCAACAGAGGGAAGCCCACGGGGACACACAGCCAAATGTAACATGGGACTCTGGAGCAAAGAATGGCATGAGGTAAAAACTAAGGAAGTCTCAATAAAGTATAGCCTTTAGTTATAACAGGAGTTACAATATGTGTTCACTGACTCCAATGTACCACACTAACGTAAGAAGATAACAATCAGGGAAACTGGGAAAAGGATGAACGGGAACTCTGTCTCCTGTTTTTCTGTAAATCTACAACTTTAAAAGATAAATTTAAAACAAAACAAAAGCAAAAACCTGATAATTGAAACACTTTCACATTTTTAAATCAGGGGTCTCCGGGTACCTGGTATGAGATTGCCCCCTCCGTAAATGGCCTGGGAGGGACAGGGACAGAGCCTGCCTGCCCTGCCAGGCTGCTGTTTTCCTGTCTGTGGATGAGACCCCTGTTTCTGGCTTCCTGCATGCCCACATCGATGATCTCTGTCCTTCTCCCCAGGGGATGGCGTTTACACTCGAAGAACGGCTGCAGCTCGGGATCCACGGCCTCATCCCTCCCTGCTTCCTGAGCCAGGACGTGCAGCTCCTCAGGATCATGAGATACTACGAGCGGCAGCAGAGCGACCTGGACAAGTCAGTGCCTGGAGTCTCCTCTTTAACCAGTCTCTGGGCAGAGCAGCTGTTGCCCCGGGGTCCACACAGGCTTTTCTGATTAAGAATAAGTCAGGAGTCATGATTTAGGCCTATGAGCCTAGGCAGTCTGGGAGGCTGAAGCAGGAGGATTGCAAGTTCAAGCCCAGTCTGGGCAATTCAGCTATTTAGTGAAATCCTATCTCAAAATAAAAAATAAAAAGGAATGAGGATGTATCTCAGTGTGAAGGCCCTAAATTCAATCACCACTATGGGGGGAAATGGCATGGGTAAGGCTTTAGCAGACAGCAGTAGTTCATAGAGGACCGTTCACGGAGACAAAAGACAGACACAGGGTGTTACAATAGTACATGATCAGGGTGCTGGACTAAAACAAATGCATTGGGGAGGGAGGGTGGAAAGAACCTGGATGTCATGTATTAGACGTTACGGGCAGCGGTTAAAACTCTGCCTCCTCTCTGCGCTCTCCTCGGTGGAGATGTGTCCACACAGAGCCCTTGGAGGAGTTCCCAGGTCGGCTTTGTCAGCCTTGCTGAAGAAAGGGGCCAGTCACTCTCCTGTTCACACAGCTATGACTCGGCACAGCCGGGATCTGAATGAAGACAGCCAACCCAGCGTCC